>NW_027223753.1:44962037-45039537 GCF_028538775.1 Myotis yumanensis
CTTCTTTCTTCTCTTTTAAAGTAGACATTATTTTTAGAACAGTTTTAGATTTACTGAAAAATTAAGAAAAAAATTAAAGCCCAGAGTTTTATGTTTGTGTGTGCGTGTGTGTGTGTGTGTGTGTGTGTTTGGTAATAATATCAAGGTATTGGTTTTGTAGTTTTTTCACCTGGAGATTTTTTTAAGTGAAAAAATTTTTTTAAAAATACGTTTTTATTGATTTTAGAGAGAGGAAGGGAGAGGGAGAGAGAAAGAGAAACATTGATGAGAGAGAAACATCTATTGCTATCTCCTGTACGCCCCCTACTGGGGGTTGAGCCCACATCCCAGCCTGACTGAGAATCAAACCAGTGACCTCTTGGTGCATGGGATGATGCTCAATCCACTGAGCCAGACAAAGTAAAGTTTTATTATTATCTTTCTTTGATACTCAGTTTCATAAACAAAGTGTGATATTTTGTTGACAAGTGGCATCATAATGGGGGGTGGGGTGGTGAGGTGTAATTTTTAAACTTTTTTTCCTTCTTGGTTTTTCTTGTCGAGTCTTCATTTCTGCCCTCATTCTGATACCTGGGAAGCAGAGCCAGGGTGACCTATCGTGGGGACAGCTTGAGGTTTGTAGTCAGAAGACTTGGGTTTAGATCCCAGTTCTGTCACTTATTAGGCGAACAATTTAACTTCTTCTTGAATCCCAGTTTCCTCCTCTGTGAAATGGGAATAATGAGAACCAATCGAGTTAGAAAAGGATATCAGTGTAAGCTGTCAAGGGTTAACCAAATGTTAGTTCTTATGATGACGATCAGAAGCTCTTCTTTTTAAATACTCCTAATGGGGGCAAGTACTTATGCTTTGCGGCTTTCACTTTTAGAAGTGGGAGTTATGATAAATAAAATGGGTGAAAGTAAGCAATGTGGTTTAGGGTTGCAAAGAAAGCATGTCTGTGGCTTTGGGCGATAGTTACCTTCTGTATGACTTTTGCCTTGAGCACCCATCTCAAAGCGATCAGACCTGATTTGGTTAAATGATTGTTTGATTTTTGGAGAACAGAATTTAAAGAGAAAATTCCAGCCTGATCGATGTGGCTCAGTGGATTGAGCATTGACCCATGAACCAAGGTCAGGACACATGCCGGGGTTGTGGGCCCGATCCCCAGTGCAGGAGGCAGTTGATCGATGTTTTTCTCTCATCGATGTTTCCATCTCTCTATTCCTCTTCCTCCCTCTCTAGAAGTCAATAAAAACATATTTAGAAAGAAAAAATATTCCAAAAAGCTACAGTGATTACTTGGCATTTTATTTGCAAAGTGACTCATAAGTCACAGCTCAGGGAACACTGTCTGGAACACTCCCCACTTTACCCCGTACTCTGCTGAGCTAATTCCAACTCAGCCTTGAGGTCTGGGCTTGAGTATCACATCCTCAGGGAGGTCAGCTCTGAGCCTTCAGACTGCACTTTGCTCTCTGTACTTTGTTCGCAACAGTTAACTGCCTTATAATCGCTTCTTAAACATCTACTTCCACCTCGAACTGTGAAGTCCAAGACATGAACAATTCTAAGTGACTTTAGACATGAATAACATGCCTGTACATTCATAGGGTGAGATCCCTTAGGACAAAAAAGAACCACAAAAAGAATCTTAACTATTTACAATGATCTTGTTGTTGTTGGTACTATTGGTATAGTTAATTATGAGGTTGTATTTTGGGGGAATAAAGCAGATTAGTTATCAAGGATTACTGTAATTCTATCATTTCTGGAGTTGTTGAAAATTGAGACTATTACTGTGGGGAAAAGGAGCAAACAATCTCATAGTTTAAATTGGAATCATCAGTATGAAATTCTAATGAATTTTATTTAAAAAAATTTCAAACTCTGTCTACTGAAGAGGCCCAGGAACAATGACCAAGACAGAAATAATGATTCACCCCTAGCTTTCAGATTGTGGTGCTGATATACTATGTCCCACAAACAGAAACCAGGGCTCCTTGGAGAAACGTTTATTCCAAGTTAGGAAAGGGAAAGTGCACGTTGAGCTTGTCACAGCTTGTACCATGGAGTGAGGAAGCAATCCAAGCTACCAGGGTTTTGGTAAAAGGGCTCAGGAGTCAACTTGAAGAGGCTCCTGAATGAAGATGGAAACATTTAAGCATTGATATGGGTAATAACTGCAATTGATTAAAACCCACCGGATAGGTTTAAAAATCATAAGTTAATAATGATAATAAGAAAGAGAGAGAGAAAAAATAAGAGGAAGAGAGAGAGAAAGAAAGGAGGGAGGGAGGAAGGGAGGGAGAGAGAGAGAAAAAGAGAATACAAGTTGGGGCAAAAGTAGGGTTACAGTTGTTCTTATGGAAAATAATATAATAATAAATAAATGATAATACAACAATAAACTCTGTGTTCTCACAACTGTAAATTTACTTTTGCCCCACGCTGTATGAAAGAGAGAGAGAGAGAGAGAGAGAGAGAGAGAGAAGAAAAAGAGGGAGAAAGAAAAAGAGAGAAATAAGCAAGCAAGCAATTGGTCACCCTGAAAAGATGCTAGTCAACCAACTCATAATTCTGCAAATTGAAAATAAAGGGGGAGGGGAATCAAGCATTTATCTTGCCTCTTCTGCGTGAATCATACAACTGGGTAACTGAATAGAAGATAAAGAAAAGGTTCTTTTTTTTATAAATATATTCCAGCTAATAAATATAAATGAAAATATAAAATTAGGATATCACCATTTTGCAACCACTAGTTAATGAATGGGTTTGAGCATTTATTAAGTTTCTAACATCACAAAAGAGAGACAATGATATTATGGGTCTCCTAATGGAAGAACGTTCCTTGCCAAAAAATTCAAATCTGAAAATAAAAAAGCAAATCCCTGTTTAGGCCTCACCTTCAAAGAGGAGACTTTCTTTATCACTCCCAAATGTAATGGAACACTACCTCTTCCATACATTCAGTTGTTTCACAGATGTTCATTCACTTAATTATTGCATGGTTTTCTTGTTTTTACTCTTGTCCTCCTACAGTCTAATATCTGCTCAGCAACTAAAAGATATTTTAAAATGTAAGACAGAGCATGTCATTCTCCTGCTCAGCGACTTCCCATCAACCCTTGAATCAAATCCAAGGTCTTTACCTTGGCCATCGAGATCCTACCAAAACTGGTCCAAATTCATCAGCTACTACTCTCTCCCTCGGTCATTTTGCTCAGCCACACAAGCCTTCCTGCTGTTCTATCAGTGCATGGGGCACATCCCACCTCAGCACCTTTGCATAGAATGCTCTTCCCCCAATATCTACACGGCTTGTCCCTTAGTACCTCCGGTCTCTTCTCAAATATCCCCTGACCAGAGAGGCTTTCATTATCAGCAGCAACCCTGGTATTCTCTATTCCCCTTAACCCACTTTATATATTTTTTTGGTAACACTTACTATCACAACTTTATCTTATAGTCATTTGTTTATCATCGATTCATCAGTAGATTGTAAGATAGAGGCAGGGACTTTATTTATTTCATTGATTTTTTTACACCAATAAATAGCTATATATTGCTATATGTATTAACATTAATTAGTTGACAAAACAACACCGATTGAAGCAAAGTAACACAACAAGCTGCCACTTCACCCAAAAGCAGTGTTTTTCCTTTGCCCTTTCTTGACGGCTCAGTATTTCATTGATTTTTGTATCCCCAGTGCCTAGAACAGTGCCTGTTACATAGTATGTCCTCAACAAATACTTGTTGAATGAATGAGTGCATGCATGAGCTGATGTGTCAGAATGTACTGTATTAAACATTGATCTCCCATAACAGCTCATTGAGGACAAGGAGCATGTTTTATTTAGCTTTTCATTTCAGCATCTTGCATAATGCTTGGCACGTAGTAGGTACTCAATAAATGCTTTTCTATACTATGCAAATTATACAACTGGGTAACCAAATAGAAGATAAAGGGAGATAAAGATAAACTTATCTTTGCCTAGCAATTTTTATACTCCTAGCTACAAGGATATTCTAAAACAGAAGATTTGTGTGTGTGTGTGTGTGTGTGTGTGTGTGTGTTAGAGTTCTCACCGGATTACTAAGTTGTATTTTGTGAGGAAAAAGTATCAAAATCAAAGTCCCATAAGAGATAAACTCATCCTAACATGAGAAAATAGTGAGTTCTAAAGATCAATAAGGGCAAGTAAATTAAGCATGCCAGTCACTGGTGAAACTTTATGAAGAATTAAACATATGTGAGTCATAACATATGACAATCACTCCTGTGGATCTCCATATGAAGCATTGTCTCTGAGAATGTGTCTAGAGGAGGCGGGTGGGGAAAAAAGGGGTCTTTTTCAGTCACACTCTATTGAAGCCACTAGGTGGTGCTGTCAAAGACTGTGGTTTTCATTTGTGGATTCAGAGGGCAAATATATTACTTTTAAAATAAACAATGTTCATTTTTATTATAATAGCATTGCATACTCATTGTAGAACATTTAATATATACAATAATCAAAAGGAAGAAATATCCACCCAGAACATTTCTAGAAAGAAATCATCTAGAAAGACCACTGTTAATAATAGTATGTATACTCTATAATAATTAACAGTAATGATGGCTTATATAAACTAAGTGCTTGTTATGTGTCAGACACTGCACCAATGCTTTATACTGACCAGCCTCCCAGTCTTTCTAGGAAATTTCTCTCTATATAGTTATATGTGAAATATAGATATAGTTTTATGTATATTGATAAGTACATCATACTGGCTTTTATTTTATAACAGCACAAAGTAGATGCTCAGCAAGTATTAGTTGAATTGGCTTCTTGAGAATTTAGTGCTATAATTCATGGAAAGCACCTGGCTCATATATTCATCCAATAAATAGCTACATATTGCTATATGTATTAACATTAATTAGTTGACAAAACAACACTGTAAATGTTATTTGTTGAAGTTGCCTCTAAGAGAGCTAAGCTTAGTTGGTTAAGTGACCCAGTAACAATGATAAATCCAAATTAAGCTTCTCATTTTGGCATTCTTGCCCCTTTGTCCTCGGGACCTGGCTTGCTTTGGGCTCCGGAGTGGGGGGAGGGGCAGGAAGGGGATGGTGTCCCAGGCTGGTAGAAGTCTAAAAAGTGAAGCCAACCTGGAGTTCCAGAGCTTCCAAGTGTCTCTACTTTCTGGGTCACACTGTTCATGGGGCTCACAGAACCAAAACCTGGTGCTGGGGTTGTCTCAGCACAGCTGTTCCAACAGTATCTCTTGGCATATCTATTTTGCTCACTGCTCTAGCCCCACTACTTTCTCTTGGCATATCTAAATGGCTAGGTGAACCTGTTTTCCTTCTGCCTAGTTCTTCATTCCCCTATCTCTCCCTGACAACTTCTGTTTCTACCATCCAAGATTACTTTAAATTGATTTAGTAAATACTTTTTAAAAAACATATTTTATTGATTTTAGAGAAGAAGGGAGAGGGAGAGATAGATAGAAATATCAATGATGAGAGAGAATCGATTGGCTGCCTCCTGCATGCCCCCTACTGGGGATTGAGCCCACAACCCGGGCATGTGCCTTTGACCAGAATCAAACCTGAACCCTTCAGTTCGCAGGTTGACATTCTATCCACTGAGCCAAACCAGCTAGGGCAGCAAACATTTTTGAGTTACTGTGAGCAAGGTACTGTGTTAGACCTGTGGTGGTGGTGGTGGTGGTGGTGCGGGGGCTGGCGGCGGGGGAGTGGGCGGGCAGCAGAGAGATAATGATGCCTCTGCCTCCCAGAACTTTCAGACTAATAGGGAGAAGAAGAGATATCCATCTCTCCAAGGTGAGTCGTTCCTTCTAAGTCTCCTGACTTCCAATCAGAAAAAGTAGGAAGTTTCTCAATGTGTGTGATAAGGGGCCATCTGCATCAATTTCACTTGAAGTGTTTGTTACAAATGCATCTCAGACCGACTGGATCTGAACCCCTGAACTGGGGAGTGATAGTGCTTGGAATCTATATTTATAATGAGCACCACAGGTGCTTCTTACACACCCACTGAAGTTTGAAGTTTGGGGTGTAGCATCCCAAGATGATTGCAGGTGATAATGGAGATTGCAAGGAAGAAAGAGTGTATGTTGAACTTGCCTACCACA
This sequence comes from Myotis yumanensis, assembly GCF_028538775.1. NCBI lineage: Eukaryota > Metazoa > Chordata > Mammalia > Chiroptera > Vespertilionidae > Myotis > Myotis yumanensis. The sequence continues at coordinate 44,968,167 of NW_027223753.1, forward strand.
TGCCAGACTCTGTACTAATCACCTTACACCTTTTGATTCCTCTTAAGAATACTGTGTGAAGCTATTATCATCCTCATTCCCCCTTCTCAGAGAAGAAGAAACCAAGCTACAGAGAAGTAAATAACCTGCCCCAGTTCACACACAGAAAGTGGCAGAGCCAAGATTTGAACCCATATGGTCTTACTCCAGCAGATTCCGTGCTTTTAACCATGTTGGTCAACTCCCTCTCATAGATGGTGGCTGTAACAAGACAGCATGAACAGGTGATCATGTCTCAGTGAAGAGCATGGAGAAAATGGTCTATTTAGAAACGTAACAACCATCAAACACTATTGGTTTTCATTAGTCCCTTTAAAAAGAGCATACAGCGATCTACTGAGCACCTTTTCTGTATGGTGCATTGTCTCATCAACTCTTGACAACTCTGAGATAAGATCTGACTAAATTTAGTGATACAGATAGTGTGAGGGATTTTCCCCAAGGACACAGCTACTAGATGGTGGAATCAGGTCTGTTTTCATCCCATAGTTGTTGCATCAGTGAAGGTGGCTTCAACTACAAGTAACAAACCTCAGTGACTTGAACAATGCAGAAAGGTGTTCTCACATATTGTAAGTCCCAAGGCAGGACACGGTCAGAGTTGGTTAATTCAGAGGCTCAGTGATGTCGTCAAGGTCTATCTACCTTGTTATCTGTTCACATCTGGGCAATTTATGGCTTGAATTGTGTCTCCCAACCTCCCCTCCCCCCAAAAATATATATTGAAGTCCTAATTCCTAGTACTTCAGAATGTGACCTTATTTAAAAATAAGGTATTTACAGAGATAATAAAGTTAAAATGAGTTCATTAGAGTGGTCTCTAATCCAGTATGACTGGTTTCTTATAAAAAGGGGATATTTGGACATAGGTATAGACACACACAGAGGGAAGACAATGTGAAGACACACAGGGAGAAGATGGCCATGGGACTGGAGTGATGTATCTCCAATCAAGGCTGACAGACACTAGAAGCCACAAGGACGAATTCTCCCCTGGGGCCATCACAGAGAGCATGGCCCTGCTGACACCTTGATTTTGGCCTTCTAGCCTCCAGAACTGTGAGACAATAAACGTTTGTTGTTTTAAGACCCCTGGTTTGTTGGACTTTGTTGCAGCAGCAGCAGCTCTAGGAAACAAATCCAGTATGATTTCTGCTATCATTGGTGTTCATCCTAGCAGGGGGGCTGCTAACATTCAGGAGTCACATCCAAACAACAAAATATCAGAGGTAAAAAAGAGAGGCCACTTCAGAGAAAACTCTTCTCTGAAGGAGCCCCAGCAGACTTCCTTCAGCTCCCACTTCACTGGCCGGAGTCCCATGCCCTTTCTCAAACCCAACAATGGCAACGGGAGTGTCATTTGCCCATGACCACTCAATCTGCATTTAGAGCCAGATGGGTCAGATTCTCCAGAGGTGCATTGCTGTATCTAGAGCAGCGGTTCTCAACCTGTGGGTCGCGACTCCTTTGGGGGTCGAATGACCCTTTCACAGGGGTCGCCTAAGACCATCAGAAAACACATATATAATTACATATTGTTTTTGTGATGAATCACTATGCTTTAATTATGTTCAATTTGTAACAATGAAATTGGGGGTCACCACAACATGAGGAACTGTATTAAAGGGTCGCGGCACTAGGAAGGTTGAGAACCACTGATCTAGAAGAATGGATTCCAGAACAAATTCAGGTTCTGTTAGGAAGGAAGATGGGTGGAGAAGCAATGCCCATCATCATCTAGATTTTGTCCATCCCTTTAAGGCCACCTTTTCTTTGCCCCAATTTCTCTCCATGGTATGGGAATGATTGCTTTTTCTTGGAGGTGAGAGAAGTGAATTTGGATTGATTAGTTAATTTGATTTCCATAAATATTGTTCCTTACAGAACCTGAAGCTAAGGGCTTGACTCTATGCCCAGAGCACAGTAGACTCTCCAATGACAGGTATCATGGTGCCACAGGAAACTTACCACCCACAGTCCTTGCTCTTTCAGCATCCAATTTTTGTGAGACTGTCCTGTGTGGTGGAAGGGCCAAGAAACAGGCCTATCATTTATTTTTGGACCTAGGATTTCAAGAGTCATGAGGAGGACAAACTCACTTCTATCACTCATGAGCTGCTTGCTTCTGCTGCCTCTGTCTTCCACCCAGGCCATCCAACAGGCTCCTGAGATCCCTCCTGCTGGACATCTCCTCTCTTTGAAAGCAGACCCATTCCTCAGTGCGTAGATAAGGAATGCGAAATTCATTAAAGGGTCCTGAAAAGTATGACAGGATAAGTAGGATGTAATTGAAGTATTTTGGCACAGCAAATGGAAAGAAATTACATTTCCTATTATCTTCCAACAGTTATTGAAAATGAAATGAAATATATTCTCTACTCCCCCCCAAAAGTCAAGGTTCCCCCCCTTAAATGCAATTTTTCTCGCAGTTTGTTCATTTGATATGCATTCCCCTCCTTTCACGACATGGAGGCATTCTGTTATGAAACATTCAATGAAAAAAAAATGGACAAAAAAAGTATACTACTTCTTTAAAATATATCGCAAGAATACTCATTTTCAGCTTTTTATTGCAGCACTAGCTGGTATTCTTGCATGCAGTTTTGTAATTTATTCTGAACATTCTACTTAAACCTTTTTTCAATAGCATGATTTTATTAGAGTCAGCTCACTGGACTTTCCCAAAAAGGTATTTAAGATCAAATAAAACCAGTGCTTGGAAAAATATCATTACAATATGAAAGCAGTTACAAAAACATTAGTACTGCAAAGTTTTATTTCAAATGGCTGAGCTTGCTGTACCCCGGGTTATGGTACTTCTACTTCTGCAGACACACTTACTGGGGAAATGGGAAAAACTGTCATCTTAGCAGTTTTTGCACATGGTGGGGAGCAGCAGGGGGAGAGGAAAAAGGTATAAAAATTTAAAGTGAGGCAGCAAAATTTTTAGGTGCTGGCATCCATGGTAAAAGTAGATTTCCCTCCATCCTGAACTCTACCTTCCAACCCACACTTTCCAACCACCCTCTGCTTCTCAAGTGCCCTCGAGGATATCAGAGAACCCTTTCAATTAGCCTTCTACCCCGAGACAAAGTGCTGTGCTCTCTAAAATATGGAAGTACCTTTTGGAAATCTGAGTGGATTGATGACTGAATTACATGTGCCAGAGTATTATATTTTTGGGGGGTTTTTTGTTCCATATCTAAAAAACACGTCAACATGGCACCTTATTGGTCAAATAATGTCTTTTAGCGCCTCCATCTGGCCGATCACAAAGTCCGCGTCTGAAGGCTGTCTCAAAGCACTTCCCAGGGGAGCTTTCCAGGCAAGCTTGGCGATCCCTGGGCCCTAGAGGTGAACTCTGCAGCTCTCTCCTCTCTGTCAAGTGCAGCTCGCATGGCCATCCCCACACTCACCTTAAACCACGCCAAGGGGCGAACCAGCACCCTGCTTTCATCTGACTTCAGAACTGAGCCCTGAACACAAAAATATTTTTCTTGTTCAGTTGTGAATATGTCTCTCCCCTCCCTGGTAACTGGCAGCCAGTGTGGCTGGAACTCAGCCTGAAGTGTGGGGTAGAGTCAGCCATGTCATGGTTGCAATTCAAAGGGCTCCCCGCCGCCCTTCCCAAGGAGATTGCTCTCAATTAAAATCTGATGTTTATCAGGAAAAAAAGTGTCATTTGTTATATTACCCAGATCACTGCTGGGTGAGGTGTTTATATTTTAGAGAAAGTGATCTGCTATTGATAGTGCAGCACAAAAGATATGTTTAGCAAAGATGACATAAGTCAGGCTTTGTAGACATTGGTATTTTCGTGTAGGTGATTATTAATCCACATGCAATTCTATTGCACAATATTTCCCTCATCCCTTCCCCCCAAGCATCAAATCTATGGCAAAGCACCTGCATCCCTTAAGTTTGCAGATTAGGTGCTTTCTATGTGGACTTTCAAATGCGATTTTTAAATTGTGAGTTACTATTCGTATTACTTTTCTAAGGAGAAATAGGCTTAAAAAGTAAAGTCTTTATTGCTTCTTAAAAGGCCTAGCACTCTGTGATAAATTCTCATATTTTGACTGTTAATATGTTTGAATGAAAATTATTTATACATTTGGGTGAGGTTGAGTGGTTTTCATTTGATTGCTGCCTCTGGAAATGAAAGCAGAGTAGCAGGAAATTTACATGTCATGCTGTGATGTATATCCAGATTATGAGATGATTGTGCGGCAGACGAACCCCAAGTAAAACCATTCCCATCAAACTGTGACAACTGCAATTCCTGACAAGGCCTCTTAGTTTTGGGGGCTATTATCATTGTACAAGAATATAATCTATTGACAGCCAGGCTGTTTAATACATTTAAAGGCAGACAGTGGAAGAAATCTTAACTGTTTTCATTCGCCACTGCACAAGGGTGCAGATCAAAAGTGAATTATATTTAAAAATATGCATGTATGATGATAAGATGCATGACATTCATCAACCTGTTTAGTCATGGTTAGGCTGAGGTGGGGAAGAGCCAATATTACTGCCATATGTGGTCTGAAATAGAGACGTGAGACTGGAAATTACATCAGTGCCCAGTCAGAGCGAGCTGCAGGGAGGACATTCTTTTTTAAACCTCGCCCTGTACCTGTCTGAGCATCACGCGCCATCCATGCCTGTAGCCGTGACTTTGGCTAACGGGTGCATGGAGGGCCTCTGTGTCTTTGGCCTCCTGCTCAGTGTGCTGTATACACTCTGCGCACGCATTGTGCTAACACCAGGGATAAGATGAGATGAGTAAATCATTACCTTCCTAGAAGCTCATGGTCAGAGAGACACTGACATGTGTGCTTATATAACAAGAATGAAAACTAGAGCAAAGGGCACAGGGGAAGGTGTCAGTAGGCTGAGCATAGAATTGTTCAGCCTCAAGGTTCCAAATTACATAATCTGGGTGTTGGCTGAGCGGGGCTGCCGACCACACTACCCCTGGGTGTGTCCATGGCGCAGAGGGCTGCTGTAGGTTTCAGGTACAAAAGCTCCTGGGATGGGATAGTGATGTGAGCACCCAGTGTCAATAAGACTTACCTTGGACCCTTTTTATGAGAAAATGTTGGCATGACCGTGAGGAACAGAGTGCTTTTCCATGTGATAGGGCTGAACATCTACCACAGGGAGGATGTGAAAGTCCCAAGTTCATTAAGATTACAAACCACCCGCACAGAATCCAGTCACTTATTAAAACAAAAGATGTTCCAGGGCAGTTTTTAAAGAATGAAATGAAGAGACCTGATGAATTAATGACATTTTCCCTCGAGAAATCAGTTCATCAGCTAATACTCAGTTCATAAGATTAAAATGACTTTGAATGGAGACAGTAGGAGGGAGAACAAGGAGGATGGAAAAGGGTTAAAATGTCCAGGCATCAGCTCGATGGCCAGAAACTCCTGTGTGTTCTGTCCCCCTGCACTGCTTTGGCAAAGAAAACGCTTAAATAAGCCACACCCACCTGTCTTTCCCCTGAAAATCTGAACTATTAAAATGAAAATTATTTTTAGTGCCCATTCCAAAGGTTAATCATGAGAAGATGCTCTTGTCCTTTGAAAGATTTTATAAGACCATCCTGAGAGAAGCAAGGATAGGTCCCCTAAAATGTGTAAAACACTGGTGAGGTCTTGGTCCTGTGCAGAGCAGCCAGGCCAGGACTAAAGGATTACTGGAATGAAAATTCTTCAGTGGCTGGCCTAGGTCCCCTCGATGATCTCTTAGTGACTGGTGGTGGCAGCCCAGGAGGGGCCTTTCTCACCAAGAAGAAGGGAGTGAGAAAACCCAAGCCATCCATGTCCAAGGGCAGTGGTCCCATGGGCCCAGGGTCCCATGGTGGACCACCCATATTCCATTCAGTGGTCACTTCTCCTTAGTTTTTTTTTTGACTGTCATTTTCTTAGACTTTCCCAGTTTTGATGAACTTGACCTTTTTGAGGGGTACCGGTTAGGTATTTTGTAGAATGTCCTTCAGTTGGAACTTATCAAATGTTTTTCTCATGATTAGACTGAGGTTATGGGTTTTGGGGAGGAAGAAACAGAGGTGAGGTGCCATTTTCATCACATCTTATGAAGAATACATACCATCAACATGACTTACCATTGTCGATGTTGACCTTGAGCACTTGGCTGAGGTAGCATTTGTCGAGTTGCTCTACTCCCCCCATGCATTTCTGTGCTGTTCTCTTTAGAAGGAAGTCACCATGTACAGCCCACACTTCAGGGCACAGACAGTTAACCCACGTTGGGTCAATCAGATTTCCTCTTCCAGGAATTTGGGATTGGGATTTAGAGCTGCCGGTCAGTTTTCTGTGGTGTAACAAGGGATGGGTAGCCGAGAAGCAAGGAAAGCTGGTCTGAAGAGAGAAAAGAATGAATATGACAGAGAGAATGAAGTCAATGGAACAGAGCCAGAGAGAGGGAGAGGGGGTGAGACTGTGCTGTCTGTGGAGTTTCCAGTCCTTAGATCCAGTCCCTTGAGAGATTCAACTGCACTTCCTGCTTTTGGGTTCCAGGAAATATGTACACAAGGTGACAATAATCTCCACATCCTGCTTTTAAAAAATGGTATTTTCTATAGTTTTTGCTAACTCATAGTTAATGTTACCTAAAATGTTTTCGGCTAATTTTTAAACCAACCTCGTACAGAAAGCCCGACATGCTTTTTCTCAACCTGTGAGATGAGAGTGCGGAGGCCATGAAGAGGGGGAGGTCTCTGCCTCCTGATGGGGGGCATGGCTTTAGAACCCAGGCCTCCCTTACCACCTTTGGGACCTTAGGTGAGTTACTTAGGCCTTGACCTTGTGACTTATAAAATCGATATAATACTACCTACTCCAGGGGGCTGTTGTGACAATTACAAGAAGTGTATGAAGTTCTCAGTAGAGTGATTGATGCGTGAGTCTCATCAGCATTTGTAATGCTGCCTCCCCCTCCCAAGTTGCCCCCTCTGTGAAGTGGTCCTTGCTCACCTGGGCAGAAGGTCATTACGCTCAAACATCTTGTGTACATCTTCATTATATAGGAAGGGCCTCCCTGTATTACACTTGTTTATGTGTTTATCTCTCAAACTAAAGCCCGATTTCATGCTTTACACCCAGCAGAGGGCTGGGTACAAAAAAGGGTGCCCAACACACGAATCTATTATTCAGCTCAAATATTTATTGGGCAGTTTCTGTCACGTTTGGAGGCCAGGACTGCAATTTAGGTGAACATGTAAATAATAGTGAATACACCTGCCAGTTTGCAGCATGTTTTCAGTACTTGGTGCAACTGGAGCTTGCAGCACATGTGTGAGGTCCAAGGCAGGGTTTTTACCTCCGTATCTGCCAAACATGGAGTCTGACTAGCAGAGATTAAGTGAGCTGCTTGTAGTCACCAGTCCATGAAGTGGCAGAGAGGGATCAAATTCAGAGGCCCTGGGAGTCCAAGTTCAGTGCTCTTTGCACCTTGGAGGCGGTGGTGTGAGGGGCTATTGTCTGCACGGGGTGCCTTTAGGTTAGGATGTGCAAGTGGCAAATGAGAGTTGCTACTAAGAAGAGGGAGGAGAAGAGGGATGCTTCCTTGCTGTGAGGGGCCCATCAAAATTATGGCTTGAAGCTTATTTTTACAGTGCAATAGCGTACCCCGTCTCAGCTGAGCAGAATCCTGTGAAACACAAGTTTAGCTCAGCAGAATTCATCACCAGCTGAGACTTAAAAATGTATCTGGGCTCTGTACTTATTGAACACACAAAGAGTATGAATATCAAGTTATTCGGCTGTGAAATAATATCAACAAAGTTAGTTATGTTTAATTTAACTGTTGAATGGAGGTTTAGCAATTTGGGACCAAAGCCTCGATGAGGAATGGAGAATGGGCAAATCAAACACTAAATTTCCTTCTCCTAATAGCCCGGGGTCTGCCGAGGGGAAAGAGCTGATCTGTGCTTTCCCACCTCTGCCCATCATCATCAAACACCGGGCTGTACCTGTCTCGGGCCTTTCTATTTCTCCTAACCTCCTCCGGGGAAGAACGAATTGCAAACAATATCAGGTCCCCACGCCCCAGGAGGAAACCTTTGAAAGCCAGAAAGAGGAAAGATCTACTGCCACTCTTTTTCTTAAATACTTGTCTAGGAGGGCACTTAAAAAAAATCTTATCTGTACGTACTGGCATGATACAAACTGTGAGTCAGGGAGAAGCAAGTAGTATGCATAGGGCAGTACTCCATGGTTGAGAATGATTATCTGTCTTCTGTCATTTGTATGTTTAATGACACAGTGTTCCTGTTCCTCCTTCCCCCTCTATGCTCCATTCCCCCTCCCTTCCTTCCTTGATTCTGATGAAGTGATTCCCATGATTGCCCTGCATGGGAGTCAATAAGCACACCATTGGCGCTTGGGGCTGGGCAGGTTCGCACTGTGCAGCTCTCTGTGCATTTTGGAGTGCTCATCAGCCTTGGCCCCTGCCCACCAGAGGTAATAGCACCCCCACAATCATGGGGACAACCAGAATCACCTCCATAAACTGTCTGGTTGAGAACCACTGCTTGTTTATCTGGTTGATTGCCATAAACTAGGAAGCAAGAGGAGGAAAGAGTCCTTCTGAAAGTTCCCATGATTTTTATTTAAAGACCCGAGAACCAAATGGGATGGGATTAACCAGAGAGGATGTGGGCGTGGCACCCAATGTCCCTTCCCTGCCTCAACCTCACAGGCCGGAAAAGAACGAATTCTTACTTTTCTAGAGGTTATGGTGGGTAGTGTTGATCAGAGAGTCTGGTCAAGGATTCATAAGTGGAAGTCTGCTGAGGGCACTGGGAAGGCTTTGGCTTTTCCTGGTGAATGGGAGGATAGAAGTGGCACATCCTGGCTTTTCCTGGAGAATGGGAGGATAGAAGTGGCACATCCTGTCTGCTGTGCATATAAATGTGATGGCAGGAGCTACAGCAATTCTCTCACATCATGAGGAAAAAGCGATTTGAAGCAATGTCAGCAGCTGCCTAGGTTTCAGCGGTTCTCAACCTGTGGGTCGCGACCCCTTTGGCGGTCGAATGACCCTTTCACAGGGGTCGCCTAAGACCATCCTGTGTATCAGATATTTACATTATGATTCATAACAGTAGCAACATTACAGTTATGAAGTAGCAACGAAAATAATTTTATGGTTGGGTCACAACATGAGGAACTGTATTTAAAGGGCCAGAAGGTTGAGAACCACTGGTTTAGACTAATTAAGAGAGAAAAATAACCTCCTATTTGTTTAAGTCTCCTAAGGTTTTCTGTCAATAGCAGCAGAAAGCATTTCTAATGGTTATGGGACATCGTTCCAAATGATGTATGTAAAGGTTATGTAATAATGTAGAGATATTTTTATTGTTTAATATTGGTAAACAAGCAAGGTGTTTGTGTGCAGGTATATTTCCACTATATAATCCTTTCTCATATGCTACAAAAACTTATTCACAGAAAAAACCCCACAAGAATGACTGTAAATTACTGAGTATTTTTTTTTGCATGCCATGTCTAAGAATTTTTTATACTTTGTATTCTGTATTTTCCAAATTTCCTTTAATAAATCTGCATTAGTTTGAAACAAAAGAAAAATGTGTGTGTGTGTGTGTGTGTGTGTGCATTGCCCACATTTAAAGCTAATGCAGACTGTAGTGTCTCCCATCACAAGGAGCAATCATCTCACTATACACAGCTCCAGGGAGTGAGCACAGGCCTGCTGGAGAGAGATCTAAAGCTCAACATGGGCATTCTGATCATTAATCATGTGACATTTAAATCATGAAGAAAAGAAACATAAGTAGTATCTTCAAACATGTGAAGGACTCCCGTGTGGAAGTGGGTTCAGTCCTTCCTTCATTCACTCCGAATATTTGCTGAGGGCCCTATGCCGGCTACTTCGCAAAGCCCACTGCGAACCTCAAACATCCAGGATCCCTGCCTTCATAGGATGTACAGTTTACTAACAGAAATAGTCATTTATAAAAAAAATCACACAAATACAACACGTCAAGTGAGGATAAAACCTGCAAAGAGACAATAGAGGGAGCTACGGGAGGTGGAAATCTGATCAGGTTTGGGGAGTTAGTAGAAGACTTTCATGAGGAGGCCTTGTTTGAGCTGAGTTCTGAAGAGCCAACTAGAAAATGTAAATAAAAAGAGAGAGTTCCAGGCAAAGGCAAGTACAAAGGCCCGGGGCTGGAGGGAAGGTGGTCTGTCTGAAGAACGAAAGAGGCTGGGGAGCCGTGGCCTGGGACGCCTGCGGCACGGAGCCTGAGCGGTGTGAGATGAGGCTGGAGAGGCAGGCAGGGGCTGGACCACGCAGGGAAAGGATTCTAGCCGTCAGGTTGCCCAAGACCCATGAAACATCACGACGGCTCTAACGAGGGGAGCGATATGATTTGTGTTGTGAAAGAGTCCCTCTGGCTGCTCTGAATCTGCAAGTTAGAATTCAAGTCCATGGAGGGAAGTGAGAAGGAGATGGATTTTGGCTAAAAATGAGAAAAAAACAACAACTTTCCAGCCATGAGCTCGTGAGATAAATAATAACTACCACATACTCAGCTATTATAACTGGGAGGCACTACGCTAATAGTCTGCAAAGTTAAAGAAATGTTTTCACTTATTCTTCACAACAATCTTAGGGGGCAGATGCTGGGGTCCAATCCCAGCGGGTCCAGGGGTCCCCAAAGGTGTGGACGGAGTCGGCGAAGAAGGAATGACAGGAAGACAGCCTTCAGTTGATCAGCAGCCTAGTCAGGACCTCTAGCCAGGATCTCCAGCCAAAGTTCTGGTCGGAGCTCTGGTTAGGAACTGATCAGGATCTGATGTTTATTGTCTTGTTACATCCGTATTTATACCAGCCGATTTTAATCCTGTCAATTCTATTACAAAGGTTAGGGCGTTTCTTATCTCCATTCCAGGGAGTAAAGATTATGTAGCTTAACTACCCGCCTGGCACTTAATTAAGGGGTTTTATCCCCTCCCTAACCTCAGGGAAAGATCCCCACCTGGGGAAACAACCTTTCTCCGAGAGGTGACCTTGGTTAAAACACATGGCGCTAAAGGGAGCAAACATATTAAGAACAGTATGCTATATATGCCAGGTCCATTGAAACATATGCTGTGCAGATGTTTCTTTCCTGCAGCGACTGTGTCAAGCAGCAAGGATGGACCGGCTTCCGGCAAATTCCCCCTTTTTTATTTTTTAAATGATAGCGCATGCAAATCAGTGGCCACCTCTCAGATTGGGCTGTTTAAGACTTGGAAGAAGACTGGCAAGCAATGACAATAAGCGTAGCTATAAACATAGTGGATGGAGTGCACAAGGAGCCCCGTTCCTTAGGAGGTTGCCGGCCTCTTCAGTCAAGAGATTTCAGCTGTCCTCAAGTTGTTGGTTTGATTGTCTTTGTTGGTCTGGCTAGTGGGTGGCATCACTGGCGACGGGCTTCCCGACATGTCAGCGAGTTGAAGGGCTGCATCAAAGGGTCCATCAGGGCCGTGCTTGATGGTGGCGTCAGCGTCCAAGGAGGAGCAAGCTGTGTTCTCTGGGTCAGCTGTTATGGAGGATGGAGGGTAGTAGAGAGAAAAAGAAAAGAAAGCAAAAGAACTACAAGGCATGGAAGCGTTCAGAAAAAAGAGGAAGAAGAAAGGGAAGAAGGCAGCATCCTGCTCCAGCCCTTTCTTTCAGCTGCCCCTTTCCCTGTGGTCCAAGGTAGAAATGGGAAACAAGTCCTGTTGCAGTGAAAGGGAAGCTGCTGTCAGCCAGGTCTCTTATCTGGGTACTGATCTCAGCTGGACCAAGTCTCTTTCTGTTCCCGATCTGAGCTGGGCCAAGTCTCTATTCGTTATCTGGGTCCCTATCTGGGCTGGACATGGGAAGCGAGAAGCAGCCATGGGGGAAGGAGACCTTCCTCAGAAGGGGCGAGTGTTCAAGCCCCTGCACCATTGGGGGGGTGAGGATCTGTGCCCCACCTCTGTTGAACCCCAAGTTCTCTCCTACTGGCCCCTCTGTGACTGTGCCTGTCTTAGGTTGTTCCTCCCTGAGGAATCTTACCCGTCTTTGACTAACCAGCCAAGCACCGGGGCCAAGCAGGGTAATGTGAGGTTCAGTTCTGTCTCCTTGGTAGTCTATGTCCCTCTGGCCTCCATGCCCAGCAACTGCCTTTGGATCCCCTCGCCTGCTGGCGGGGTCCCGGCATTGATCACATATCTTGGGGAACCCAGGTTTCTTCTCCAGAGAGAACCCAGCTCACTCCATTGGGCGAGAGACAGATCTATGGTACCAGCCACCGTGACCTCAGCATTAACAGAGAACTCAGGCAACAGCTGTGGGCAATTGGATTGTGAGAAGAAGGTTCCTCTTGACACAAGGGCAAGAGGGGCCAATATAGGACAAAGGAGAGTCCCCGGACAGGGCTTTCTCAGCCCAGGATGTCAGGCTCTTGGCACAAGACAACTCCACGTATGAGGCATATACCAAACACTCCCAGTCACGGCAGAAAAGGGAGGTGCCCTTCCTGGAACAGTAGGGTAGGGAGATTCTAGAAAAGGCTGTGTTCAGGAGAGAAGGAGAAAGGCCAAAGAACCAGCAAACAAGTAGTTAGATTTTTTAAAAAAAAGGAAAAAGGAAAGAAGATGTGGGGCAAAGCTGGGACATATGGAGGCACATGTGATCCTCCCAATGGACAGATTGTTCCAGCTCAGGGCAGAGACTATTGTCATCTCACTGGACAGATTAGGGAATTGAGGCTCAGAGAGGCTGAGTGACTTACCCAGTGTCACACAGCTAATACATAGTGTACCCAGTACTTGAACTGCATTCTGACTAAAGCGAAAGCCCTTTCTTCATCAAGAAGCTACCCTGCCTTCTCTCCCCCTCCCCGACTCCCTTCCCACAGAAGGAGCTGCCATCCTAAGTGTGAAAGGAGAAGCTGGATGGTGACCTTAGTGAAGGGCTTGCCTGCACTGGGGATTCTGGAGTTTTCAGGAGACACAATGCTTGACCTGCTTCACACTCACCGGGAGACTGAACTCTGGAGAAGCAGGCATTTTCTCCTCGTGTCCTTTCCCAGAGAGCTGGGGGTACCTTTGTCTCCCTTCCAGGCTGGAATCTTCCCCCACAAAAGCCTATTTCCTTATAGTGTGGAGGCACCCTCTCTCCCACCACCCTTGGAGAGAAGCGGCCGTCTGGGAGGCCAGCTCTGGAGAGCTTCCAGAGACCTTCCGGAGGCTCCCTGGCCGGGGGGCTCCCCTTTCTGCTGTCTCTCGGCACTGGAGGAAGGAGGCTCCATTTGGGAACTGAGATGAAGAAGATGAGGCTCACGAACATGGACCTTTTGCAGACCTGAGCCCGTGCCAGGGTGAACTCCACGGATCAGGAACCGCATCCATGGCTATCAGGTGTTGTTGGTTCTCCAGAGAGGAGTGAGAGATTAAGAAGTTAGCAAGCATCTCCGACTTCCTTTCTGAAGTCACCGAGCAGCTGCGGCTCCGTAGCAACCCTGAGCCTGATGAACACTTGGGGAGAAGGGGTAATTTTTAAATCAAGAAAAATGCTCTTCTCTGCAAGAAAATTTGGCCACTGACTTCATCTGACAGGTGTAATAGACGGTGGCGGTTTTGGAGGTATACATGGTGTAAAGCAAAGCAAGAGAGGTAATAAGCATCTTGGCATTTATTCTTTATGTAGGAATATTTGTTCCTCAAAGTCAGGCTACGTGGAATATTAGCATTTGAATAAATTATTCAGCACCTTCTAGAGAAAGCAAGGGGAAAAATCTTTTCAGCATTATAACATGGCAATCTACAAGGTAGTAGAAAAAGAAGGCTGTCATTTTTTCTTCAATTACAAAAGGCAAATATTTATTATTTATAAGTATTCGCCTTGTATAGGCTTAAATGTTATTTATGAACCTGTTGCACAGTGATTTTCAATGTAACTCATTATTTTTAGCCTTAGGGTGTTGTAAAGGAGCCTGGATATATTTAATGACACTCTGCTAGTCAGCGCAATTACACTGTAATCATTATGTAAAATGTGCTATTAATTAAACCAATTTCTAGTTAGAACATTTGCTTCTGCAGGGCTTAATCTTAATCTTCAGCAATCTTTCTCTCTGTTTTCTACCTATTAATTATATGATTACTCTTTAAGTTAATATGATAGAATATGTTTTTATTTTTAAGCTTAATATTATCAATTAGGAATATCTGTCAAAAGGGCCTGGTGTTTATGGGTCAAAGGTTATTTTTATGAAACTGGAGTTTTTATAAATCAAACTCTTATATGTTCCCTTTTCTGCATAAGCAGCATTATTCACAAAAAAATTTAGATCCACGACTTACAAAAAATGCCCAGTTTCATTTTACTTGGGCCATTTCATTATCAAGTCTGTGCTCTTTAAAATGCCTTTCCCCCCCTGGTTAGGCAGCTCAGTTGGTTGAAGTGTCATCCCATATACCAAAGGTTGCAGGTTCAGTTCCTGGTCAGGGCACATACCTAGGTTTTGGGTTCGATCCCCATTTGAGGCATGTACGGGAGGCAACCCTTCCTTTCTCTCTAAAAATCAATAAAGACAAAGCCCTTTTCTGCTTAGAAGGTGGTGGAATGTGTTACATCAGACCTACATGTTACATGAGTAATTTGTTAAAGAAACTCAAAATAGGTTAAATAGTTCGTGTTTCTGTTGTGTGGAGGAGGTCAATTAGCGACCCTTTTTAGGTGTTTCCACTACCTCTCTTCCAAAGCCTGGGGATACTTCTGTCGCTGTGTTTTCATTACCGGGGGCGGGAAACCTGCTTCCTCGTCTTTACTAATGATCCTTGCTGATGAGCATTATAACAGCATTTCTTTAAAAAATCATTCTTTTCTCTCTAGAATGACCCCTTCTAGAGGGAATTAAAAAGGAAGGAGACAATTTTAATATACAGAGGCATGACAAGTGAGATATGGATAGCGTTTTATTGTCTTCTCACTTTGAAACCATTCATCTCCTGAGAGGGGGAGGGAAGCATTTCAAAAATCCCGAGCAGTTGAATAGAAGTAAGGACCCACCTTGAACAGGTAAGAAAATAAATCCCAAAGGAGCACTTTCGAATCACAGGTACACATCCCCAGGAAGCTGTCTACGACCTTCACCTTTGTCCTTTAGGTGGAACAACATGCTGTGTAAACCTGTGCAGGGATTCTTTTCATGAGAGTTGAAAACAGAGGCTCATCCATATTTAAATTCCCGTGAGCACCTTGCCCACTCCACAAAGCACGAGGCTCTGTCTTCTACATAAAACTTTGTGGAGTGTGGCCCTGTGAAAACCTTTTGGAGGGCCAGAGGATCCTGATCGTCCCTCAGTGCCCCGATGAAACGTGTTTATTCATCGTGCTCGCTTCCTGGAGTTGACACGGGCAACATCAATCACTCCCTGCAGGTGTGTTAACATGGCTGCACCTGCTTAAACTGTCCACATGTTGTAACTCAGGAGAAGTTGGGAATCAAAAGCAGTGTTATTTATGTACTTCCTCGGCTTGTCCCATACTACAAAAATGCCCACCCTGACACCATCTGCTAGGGAAAGGGATTTATCTATCAATATGAAACACCCACTGAACCGGTATCAAATCCAGCCAATGGTTATCACCTTATGAAGCATCCAGTGAGGCCCTATGGCCTTGTTTCCAAATGATTAATTCCCCTTGGTTGCTGGTTTTAGTTACAACATAGACTCGCTGTGGAAAGTTATGTGGTGTCAACGTCAGAAGTTCTCTACTGAAGAGAAAAGGATGATGAAAGGCAGCTAGAATTTCACGATGGAATTTTCAAATGAAGCAAAGTTAAAACCTCCTAAAAGAGAAGATTAATAAATTGAATAAAAACTTTGCATCATTAAGAATACCAAAACAGGCCAGTGAGGTCAGTGGGGGAAAAAAGGAGATGTATGTAATACTTTAAACAATAAAGAATTTATATTTTAAAAAAGGATACAACAAGCAATAGTAACATGGGAAAATATATTTGCATCATGCATGACAGAGGGCTAATTGTTTAATATACAAAGAGCCTTTACAAATCAATAAGAAAGCTAATATCCCAATAGAAAAAAGGAGGGAAAAAAATGAACAATGTAGAAAAAAAGCTAAATGGTCAACAAAACATATAGAAAAGATATTCAGCTCACTCCTATTTTATAAAATGCAGATCAAAACAACATGGATATACTATCTGTAATAATAAAAGCCTAAGTGACCATCAAAACCAAACAGACAACCGAACAGGCTGCGTGGGGCGACTAGGCTGGCAGGGGGGTTAGTGAGGGGTGACCAAATGACTGAGCAGCAGGCTGTGTGGGGCAACCAGGCCCGCGGGGGGGCGGGGGGGGGGCGGAGAGGGAGGGGCAGGTAGGGGCAATCAGGCAGGCAGGCAGGTGAGCAGTTAGGAGCCAGTGGTCCCAGATTGTGAGAGAGATGTCCAACTGCTGGTTTAGGCCCAACCCCCAGGATCAGACCTAAACCAGCAGTTGGACATCCCCCAAGGGGTCCCGGATTGGAGAGGGTGCAGGCTGGGCTAAGAGGACCCCCCCCCCCCCGCACGAATTTCGTGCACCAGGCCTCTAGTACTTATCTGAGAGGTAATGTTTTTAAAGTTTAATGGTATTGGAGTTAGAGAGATTGTGGGAAAATAGGCATTCCCATGCAATGTGTATGTTATGTGAATTGTTATCTCTTTAGTAGGAATTTAGTAATAACCATCAAGAGGTAAAATGCACACAGTTTGACCTAGTTTTATGCCAGGATGGATATATTTCCACAAGAAAGCAACAAAATATGTACAAAGGAACTTAATGCAGCCTAGTTTGTAATTTCTAAAAACTAGAATACTTAAATGACCAGAAGAAGGAGATGGTTAAATAAATCATGGCACAGTCATGTAATGGAATACTATGTTGCTATTAAAAAGAATAAGGTAGCCAGGCCAGGATACGGTAGTTCAGTGATTGAGCACTGACCCAGGAACCAAGAGGCTGCCAGTTTGATTCCCTGACCAGGCCACATGCCCAGGTTGCAGGCTCAATCCCCTATGCGGGGTGTGCAGGAGGTGGCCGCTCAATGATGTTTCTCACTCATTGATGTTTCTATTTCTTATCCCTCTCCCTTCCTCTCCCTCTAAAAAACTAATAAAAATATATTTTAAAAAAAGGATAAGGTAGATACATATGTAGAGACATGAAGTAATTTCCCGAATGCGTGACCTTGAGCAAGTTACTTAATCTGTTTCAGATTCTGCATCTGTAAAATAATAAACTTTAATGGTAAATGATAATTAAATATAATGCTGAATAATTAAAAATAAAAACTATAATAATGGTATCTACCTTCAAGGACTATTTATTGTGAGGAATAAATAAGTTAACATATACATATGTAGTGTTTAGACTAGTTGGGCACATTGTAGATACTATATAAGTGCTAGTTGTTACATATTTTTATGTGAAAAAAGCAAGTTTCAAAAAGGAATGTAGTATACAAAAGCACTTGTGTAAAGAAAATAAATAGGGAGACATCTTTTGAAGGATATACAAGGAACTACTGATTGTGGTTAATTTAAGAAGTGAAACTTCTATGTACTTTACACCCTTCTGTGTGAACTTGTATTGGTTTTACACTAATAAAGATTCAAAAACAAAACAATAAACAAACAATGTGGGAATTAGGGGTTTAACACCAAGATGAAGACAAAGAAAGATGTTCTTCTGGAAAATATAATTCATCATTCATTCATTCAAAGAACATTTATTGGATATCAACTGTATTATGGGCCCCGGTTGTAAAAGATGAATAAGATATGATATGATTCCTCACAAGTGCATTATCTAATTGGGGAGAAAGACACATAAGAAAAATATTCAAATTGCTGAGGGAACTCAGAGAGGGAAGTAATAAATTCTGGTGGTAATTTCTGTCTGGGTTTTGAAGGAGGAGTAAGAATGAGCATACAAAGTTGAGAAGGCAAACCCAAAATATATTGAGAGAATCATGGTTGTTTCCTGAGTAGAAGGATTAATCAGGAAAGGCATAGGGAACTTTCTAGGGTGATGGAAATGTTCTTATTTTCGTAGGGGTATGGGCTACATAAGTATATACAGTTGTCAAAACTGACCAAACGGTGCAATTAAGATATGCATCTTCACTGTATGTATTATTTAAAAGAAAAAAGTGAAAAAAGAGAGATGAAAATATCAATGAATACCTGGTGAGGTACAGAGAGCTAGAGAGGGTGCCAATGTGTCTCAACAAATGGAGTCCCTAGCAAGATGTCAACATACTTAGTCCAAGCTGTGGGATTATGTATGATAATCCAATCCCACTGAGGTCTTCAAACACATCTGATAGGGAGGCAGAACACTTTCTACCCTCAAGGAGCCTCTATTGTAGAAGGGGGTGTCTTCCAGTACAGGGATTTGGGGCTTACTCTGATTTGCTCCCTTAAATCCTCGGAACCACTCATTCCGAGGGGGCCATCTCTGCCTGTGTAGGAAAGGCTTCATCATAAGGCCCTCCCGACCTTGGCATGATGGCAGGTGTAATCTTCACACAGGGCAGCTCACCCTTGAATGGTTTTCCCAATATTTTAAGCACAGCATGGCTTCTCTCTCAGGTGTGTGCGTGCATCTTTTGTTGCCTCTATTATTTAATGAGAAAGTTTTTATTGTAGACCACAGCAGGGGACAAACCTTTCTCTTTCATTTCTGAGCCATCCCGCACCCAGATTCCCTCCCTGGGCCTCTGTGGAGTCAAAGTGTTGTCTTCCAAGTTGGCAAAGCTGGGATTTGAACATAAGGCTTGTGTTCTTTCTATTACACATTCTACCAGTTCCTTGAAAGCCAATGGAAATAGAAACTTACACTTGCCACACCCATGCTTGCAGAAGGATCTGACTTTCCTTAAGTCCTAAATGCTTCCCATTTATAATGAGATAAGAAGGTAAACTTCTTAACCCAAAGCCAGGCACAAAGAAAGAGATCAATAAGTGGTATGATTATTAATAATCTCAGCCATGCTACTAATGGCATGGGAATGGCACTTGTCAGGCTCACAAGCTGAAGCAATTACAGAGACATCTTGGGCTCAGCTACAAGTAATAAGTATCATTTTGTAGCCTTAAATTAAGTAGCCCATTTTAAGGATATGAAATTAAGTTTCCCATTTTAAGTTCTTATTCTCCATGCAATGGTGCTACTGAAGGGTTTGAGCAGAACAGTGGCATCATTTGAAAGACTCAGGAAGACCTAGTAGGTGCCATTTATTACAAGACAAGCAAGAGATGATGGTGGCTCAAACAGCATGGTAACAACTGGAGGTGGTGAGAAGTGGTCAGGTTCTGGCTGTATTTTGAAGGTAAAGTCAGATGGATTTCCTGATGCATGTAAGGTGGGTGTGAGAGAAAGAGAGATGTTCAAGATGGCTCCAAGCTTAACAGCCTGAACATGAAGTTGCCATCAACTAACTTCCTTCCTTCCTTCCTTCCTTCCTTCCTTCCTTCCTTCCTTCCTTCCTTCCTTCTTTCCTTCCTTCCTTCCTTCCTTCCACATATATGCGTTGAGGGAGAGATACAGCTGTTCTTTCCTAAGCACCCAACGGTGCAAGGAGGCACCTGGCAGAGCTACTGCCTGGAAAAAACCTCCATTGTGGCCTCACCCAAAATAGAGGCATGTGTCTGAAGAGCAGAACTCGGGAAGGATGGAGAGACAGGGGAGGAGAAACAAAACAGCTCTAAATCATTTTTTTCCCCTGGAGTTTTGGCTACTTTTGCCTTTCCATATTTATCAGTCCTGCCCTGGGGCAGGTTCCCACCCTCACCCCCCAGTGTGTGGGGAACACCCTTCTCCCGGGCCCTGATCCTTATGAATGTATATTTAGCAAATATTTTCTCTGTGACAGTCTCTCTTGGAGTGTTTCAATGGTCCAGGCACTTGGAAGCAATATGCATTTCCTGGGGGGCTGCCGGCATTGTCTTTCCTAACCTCATTTCCAGCCTGCTTCCCCTCAGATGAATCTCTCCAACATATTCAGGCTCACAGGGAGGAGGAAGCTTCCTAGGGAAAGGGCAGGCAGCCTGCAAACTCCAGCTGCTGAACTGTTTGCGGTAACTCTATTTTTAATATACATTGCTGACCCTAATGATGGTCTATTGAGATGAGGGCAAGAAATGTCTGATCAAGTGGAGATTAATTTTTGACTGTGTCGCCCAGAATGCATGAAAATGCACTCCTTTTTCTATTTAGACTCCCAGGATGCTTTGATTGATTGACTAGTTTACAAATGAAGGTGATAAAATTAGGTTGAAGACCACATACATTTCTTAAAATGAGGCTGGCTGGTCGTGGAGACAATGAGGTTTGGACAGATTGTATTGCTGGTTTAGGCAATCTTCTGAGCATGTCAAGATTTATAGACCTGTACTGTAATGTTACAATTGCAGCTCACTGATATAGGTTTCTTTTCAAATTCTTTCCCATTTTATTTGAAAAAGGCCATTAGAGAGTTATAGACTATTGAAAAAGCTTTTTCTTTGCTAACCCTTAATAAACTCCTCCAAACAAGGACTACTGCATTTTTATATTAAATTTAGGCCCAAATCTATAAAACATGCTATCCCAGGTTGGATAATTTGATTATTATTATCTAAATGGAGTATGGTTCATTTTGGTTTGCAGTAATGTACATAGTAAATAAAATGTAAGTTGAGATTTGTATAAGATCACAGGACACTGGTGTTTTTTTTGTTGTTGTTGTTGCTGTTGCTGTTTTCTATAAGCCCTTCTTTGGGGCATCTCAGCCAATTTTCCCTGAGATGAGAAATTAAAAAGAAAAAAAAAAACAGGTCTCAGTGGTGAAATTAATGCCATGTTGTACTAAAAACAAATTGCTATTAATATTTACTTGTTCTCCTCATAATAGAGGCAAGCTCGAAATGTCTTAGGAGTTACCCAACTAATAAGATTTACCAAGGGAACCAAAGAGCATGAGAAAATACTCAGCGGAATTAGAAACAATTATTCCATTGTACGTTATGCTGTGAGAAATAATAGATGAGGTTCTGGAGTTATTTATGAATTAGTCAATTCTGTTTCATACATTTTTGCCATCAAAATAACTTATGAAATCATTTTCCAGGCCCATAGCATTTTATGAGAGTTCTGTACTCGGTTAAAGATTTTCTTCCAGGGCTTTCTTGCAGCTACTCTGAATTCTTTGGTGATGCCCAGGTTTTGACCTAAGTTTTCCACTCTGAGGGTGACCTACTGGCAGTGCCAGAACCTTCCCTGAGGTCTCCATGCTGGCGTTGGACAGCGTATGGAGGGGCAGTAAGGATTTTATCAGTTTAGCAGGGTGGTGGTGGGGGGGGGGCTCCAAGAGGAGTGGGAGTAGAATAGGGTGTTGTGGCCGAGGGGCTCAGCCTGTGGCCTGGCACTCAGTAAGTGCTCAGAGATGGTGGTAATTATTGTCAGTATGAATATTATTTTTGTTATGCCTCTTCTTTCCAGGGGAGGCAAGCTAAGCACAGTGCAAGTCCAATCATCTAGTTTAGACTGTGGCTAACATGCTATATGACCTTGAGCAAATCCCTTACTATCTCTGCTCCTCTGTCCTCAGGGTGCCCAGTTACTTCCAGGGGCTGTTCTCTCGGGGGTCAAGGGAAGTACCGGTAATTCTTTCTAATTATTATCAGGTACCTGCTCCCTGGAGAGTGGACCACTGTGAACAGTCAATAAGTGTGGGGGACCTTCTTTAACCCCTGAGGGCAGGTTACCAGAGGGTTGCCAGAGTGAGCGAGAGGATTTAAGGGGGCTTGGGGTCAAGCAGTTTGACGCACCCAGCAGAGCACCAGACTGCTGCAGCTGATTTAGTTGATCAGGGGATGAACTTTGAAATGCAGAACATCATTTCTGCGGAAGGTCGTCATATTTCTTGATGATTTACACGGAGAAGTCCGAGACTATGCTGGGTTCGTTTTAGATCCGCCAGTGCCAAGAGAAAATATGCTGATGGAAGGGATAGTGCCCGGATGGCTGGGAGAGAGTCAGAAGATGCTGATGGAATCTGCAGGCCTCCTGCATCCCTTTCTGGGAGACTTTGCAGTTGGGGATTCTGTGCGCAAGACTGCATCACTGACTTTGACCTCACTGGGTTCAGGCTGCAGCTGGGAGACCGGGCGGAGCTTCCCTTAAGAAGTTCTGTACCGCATTCCTCGCCCTGGAGGCCCACCCGCAGCCTGCTTGGTTTCCAGAAGTGCTCTGTGGGTTAATTTCAGGGAAAGAAAATTTAAAAACGGACTTCAGGTACATCTCAAATATACCCACAAATTAATTTTTAAGCATTCAAAGGCAGTGTCAATTTTCTCAATGACATTCTATTATTTATTTTTAAATATGCTTTTATTAATTTCAGAGAGGAAGGGAGAGGGAGAGGGAGATAGAAACATCAACAATGAGACTCATCGATCGGCTGCCTCCTGCACACCCCTCACTGGGGATGGAGCCCACAACCCGGGTATGTGCCCTGCCCGGGAATCCAACCGTGGCCTCCTGGTTCATAGGTCCACACTCAACCACTGAGCCATGCTGGCTGGGCAATATTCTGTTATTTAATTAAACAGGTCATTCATGTGTAAGAATATGCTTTTTTCTTTTTAACCCATGGAGCTTAATGAAGCTCCTTTTATTTTGTATGAGGGAAAAAGGAGGCAGGCTGTATGCAGGTAAATTTTTCATGAACTGACTCTTACGGAAAAAGGATTGCCCTTCACTGCAGTGTGGACAAAGTGGAATCGCAGCTGGTAGAGGCTGGCGACTCAGAAAACTTGCACCGAATGGGAGGGGACTGAGCCCAGGTGCCCAGGGGCAGCAAGCCTGGTGGACTGAAGGCCCTGGACATGTGGGCAGGGTAGGAGCAGGGGCTCACCTGCACTGACAGGGTCCTCCCACCAGCTGGCCCAGGGAGGGGACATTGAATGCGGTGCTGCCATGTTCCCTAGGCGAGAGGAAGGTAGGGGTTTCCTTCCTTCCCTTCTCCCTTCCAGCTCCCTGCAGCACACACCGTGACGGCATCCGTTGCAGCGACAGGAGACCTCATGTTCCCTCTGGCTTGACGTCATTAGCCCATCGGTAATCTTTCTGAATGTTTGCCACGAAGACACGAAATCTTAGCAACAGGGGTATTCACAGGTTTGGATAAGTCTGAAACACAGCGATTTTTCAATCTTCTCAGCCAACCAATCCAGGGGCCTGTTAGTCCACAAGTGTCTGCCATCTTTCTCTGGGTGTCAGAGAAAATCGAGTGACGGATCACTTTTCGGTGTCACCGCTCGAGACCGGTGACAATCAGGGAAATGATTGTGTCTGCCTCTACACATATCTGTAATTGATTGCCTAAACCCTACGACTCTCTTTCCCAGTTGATATGATGGAACAGTGGAGCGAAATCACTCCGGGTGAGGAGGAGCCGGGTCCATTTGTTATTGAGTCCCCTGCCTGCTTCTCTCTCCCCATCCAGCGCCAATCGGCCCACAAGAGCACATTATGGTAATCAGGTGGAATGTATGTATAGGAATCAATCAAGGTGAGAGCCGTCGCAAGAGTTATGACATTGCAAAGTCTGTTTGTAACTTTTGATTTATGGAAGATTTTTCCATTTTATAAATTGGGAGTGAGGCATGGTGGGATGGCTTAACCCTTGGTTTCCCCGGCCAAGAAAACCCAGCCAGCTCTAAAGCTCACAGACAAGGAGGCATGGAATTATCCAGTGCCCGCACATAATCGGAGCTCTAGCCTGTTTGGCTTGTGACTTCAGGTATATTCTTCTGCTCTTTGAACACGTTCCCTGCCCTTATCCAATCAAATTGGCTTCGTTTCTGGAGAGGAAAGTCATGCAATAAATTTCTACTTAGGACTGATACGGGCACACTGCTTTCTTCCTCCAGGAGCCCGAGGAGCATCTGTGGAGAGCGCCCCAGCTCCGATTGTCACTCTCAGAGAGGGGCATTCGGAAAGGACTTCACGGATGCCAACTCTCAGGCCCCCAGGATACTTGGTATAATGGCCTCATCCCCCTCTGATTCCTTACAAAGATGCTGAAGGCCAGGGCAAAGCCAGATTTAAGCTATTTCCCCCAAATGGACAGAGCAAGATGTAGTGTTTTGTTATTAATAGATATGCGTTTTGGAGCCTGGCAGCTGTCACAATCAGAGATTAAGGGGAAGCAGGAAACAGGGGACTATGGTCAGCTGATCATATGAAAACGGAGGCCTTTTATGTTCATCCTTACAACCATCTCACAAAGTATGCTGAGCTGGAATGGATGCCCCATTTTTCAGACATGGAAACAGAGCCAAAAATAGGAAATACTTTGTCCAAGAACATACCACTGGTTAGAGATAGCTCAGGGTTGGAGGCCAGGCCTCCTGACTCCTGGTCCAGTCATTTTTCAATGGACTGAATTTAACTTGAATTTGGGGCACCCACCACATGCAGAACACAGTGGTGCGAGATGTGCTTCGTTCTTACCCCAACTTCTGTTGGCCAGCCATCCCTCCACTCATCTAGGACCACCCAGGTGAGCTTTTTAGGTTTTGTCCCTCTGACTCGATAGCTCACGGTCCCACCTCACAGATCCAGTGTCTGCATCGCGGTGGCACTGTGCTAAGTTCCCCCCCCCCAGCATACTCATTACCGACATATAAAACATGGTTTCCCCTGGCGGAGAATGAGCTCAGGGAAGAAAAATATTTGTCCGGTTCCAAGGTCACAGGGAGGCCCTTCCTTCGCTCTGCCTTTTGCTTGACAATCTTGCCACATTATCTTGTGTTGAACTAAAATCCTGTTTCGTTCTTTATTAGCGCAGTGGACCTATTCTGCTTAAACTCCCTTTTTGTTCCTGATGTGAGTCTTAAGCTGATAAGAATGCAGATCCCAGCAGACTCACACTCCCTCTTATAATCCATTAGGAATGTGAGATCACCGTCTCTGGAAAACTTAAAAAACCATTTAAAAACAAAAAGATGAATAAATGAAAATGTTATGAACCTAGAAATGTTAATTAAGCCATTCTCAAGGAACAGGCTTTCCAGCCCAGATTAAAACATCTCATCATTTTTAAGTAGTTAACATCTTTCTCCTTGAAATAAGTCCAAATTAAGGACAAAATCATGATTATAGGAAATAGTAAAGAGACCAGAAGATGGTGTTAAGAATTTGGCTATAGACTAACATACACAAGTTGGAACAAGTCACCAAGGCCAAAGCCATAAAGTGAAGTCTATTTCCAGACATTCCGCAGTTATTGCCAAGCAGCCGTCTGGGTACCTTGATGTAGATTCATAGAATGTAGAAACTCACAGATCATCCTGTTGAATCTTTTCACTTTTTTATATTAAGGAACCAAGACCCAGAAAGGGTAATTCATTTAATAGAGTTGAGGCTAGAACCTAAATCGTAGACTCACAATCCAGTGCTCTTTCCCCTGCATACGCCACTGAGCCAAATGATTTCAAAATAATCTATAATAATAAAAGCGTAATATTCAAATCGACCACATGACCGAACAGCAGAACAACCGTCTGGATGACCTTCCAGACAACCATGCGATGACATGCACTGGCACCAGGCCAGCCAAGGCGGGTGCAATGTGATTGGTTGGGGGTCAGGGAGCCTGCCATCACCTGCCATCACCTCACAGAGGGAGGCCCAGGCCACCCTCTGCCAGGCGATTGATCGCAGAGCCCTGACTGGGTGGGCAGGGCCTCCCTGTGGGAGGCAATCAATTGAGGAGCCCCGGCAGGGTGGGCAGGGCCTCCCTTTGTGCTGTGATCAATTGTAGATCCCTGGCTGGGTGGGCAGAGCCTCCCTGTGCATGGCGATTGATCTCAGAGACCCGTGATCGATTGCCTCAAAGAGAGAGGCCTAGGCTACCCGACCGGCAGCGCTGTGGCAGGTGGGCGGGGCCTCCCTCTGCAGAGTGATTGATCTGGGGGCCCTGTGGTCAATCACCCTACAGAGGGAGGCCCAGGCCACAGGCCAGTGACACTGTGGTGGGTGGGTGGGGCCAGCCAGCGATTGTACCTCAGAGGGAGGCCCAGGCCAGCCAAGCGATCCCACCTCATGCCTGTCACCCACAGAGGGAAGCGACTGGTGGTGGGGGAGGGGGAACAGCGCCATACAGATGTCAAGCAGTGGCAGCAGCGGGGACAGGGCCAGCTGCTGGCAGCCGGGGGAAGGAAAGCTCCTATAGGTCCTGATCGCCTACCAGGCCTATGGACCCTACCCAAGAGGTCCTGAATTGTGAGAGGGTGCAGGCTGGGCTGAGGGACACCCCCCCCACCCCGTGCACGAATTTCATGCACCAGGCCTCTAGGCCCATATAATAAAAGCCTAATATGCAAATCAACCAAATGGTGGCCCAATGACCAGCGGAATGACCAGTAGCTATGATGTACATTAACCACCAGGGGGCAGACACTCAACACAGGAGCTGCTCCCAGCCTGCAGGCCCCAGGCCAGCCAAGGCAGGTGCCAGTGGAAGCCCCCCGATTGTCCCGCCAGTTATCCTGCAGAGGGAGGTGACTGGAAGTGGTGGTTGGGGGGGGGGCAGAGTTGGCAAGTGGGCAATGCCAGGCTGGCTAAGGTGGGTGCCAGTGGGGGCCCCCCAATTGCCCCACTGCTTGCCCCACAGATTGGCCCTGATCACCGGTAGAGTCCCTACCCATGCACAAATTTTGTGCACCGGGCTTCTAGTAATAGTAATAACAGTGACAACTTTTTTAAAAGATGCTGAACCTATACCATATTATCAGAGATGTGTCTCCCTCCCAGATTGTTTTCTTTTCCAGGAAAGAAAAGGGCAGAGCCTCACTTGTCGGAATGGTATTCAGCAAACAATCTTGCTCAGAAACACAGACACAGACTGTGATACGAAGGAAAAAAGACTGAGCCCCCAGTGTAGCTGTAACGAAGCCTGTGCACTAAATGTCATTCACAAAGCCCCATGAAAGGTGGATTCAGGCTCTACTCGGTATTATTCATTCCATTGGACATATAATTCCAAGAAGATATGAAGCAGAAAGTTAGTTGGTAGCAGCCTGACAGCAAGAAGAGACAGCTGCCATTTCTTATTGATGGACACGGGAATTGACAACTGGTAGCCTAACAGTGAGGGAGCAGATGGAGAAACTACACGACCAGAAATAAGGACTCAATGTATGGTATATGGGGCCATTTCAGTTAAGGGCAAAAAGCTCTACAAAAGTATCTTCTGAGGGCACCATTGTCCTGTATCATAGCAATAATAATAATGAACAATGATAACTTCATTTTCTTGAGCACCTCCCATGTGTGAAGAATGATGTTAGGTGTTTTCATAAATTATCTCTAAATGTTACACCTCTGCAAGGGAGATCATACAATTCCCATTTGATTGATAAGAAAACTGAAGTTCAATCAAAGTCAAGTATCATGCTCAGGATCACAAGACCCATGAAAGGGAAAGTGAAGACTTGAACATGAAAGGTCAGACTCCAACATCTGCGTTCTTTCCTATGGGTTCTGTGACTCAATTCATCATCAAAGACCCAGGGTGAGAAAGAAAATGAAACATCATTCCTGACTTTTCTCTATAAAAGTAAACATTGAGAATGAAATTAATTTTAGAATATGCCAGCTACATATATGCTTATTGTGCAGAATATATGAAAGGCACAATCATATTTCAATTAATTGGGACTATTGAATACATACCACTTTTCAGAAAATTTGAGCTTTCCTTTGAGTTCTAACACTTAAAATGCAAAATGCTTTGTTAAAGTCCTTTTAAAATATACTGTATACTCCCTGTTCTAGCAGAGGGTGGACACCTCACATGTGGCTCAGCCCTCAGAACTCACAGATTGGTGGGGGTACAGACCTGTAAACTTAGTTGTAAAAAGGTGTAGCCAAGTCTTGTGGGAACTGAGAGGAGGATTAATTTTACTTGGAGGGTAAAAATAAATTAAAAAATCCCAACTTTAATATAGTACCTGGCAATAAAGCATTTAAAATTTCAGTGTTTGTTTTACATGTGAAACACTGGGCATATGTCCAAAGTCACCCTAAAACAGTAATCAGTATACTAGTAAGTGAGCAACTCCTACCATAGTTTAATGTTAGCTCTTGTGTGGTCATTTAAGAATTCATCTTTTGTCTTCTTGGAGGTGTATATTATGTGGGCTCTTTTTCCTGTAAAAAGATAGGCTGATTTGCTAGGCTGAATATGGACTTGGGTGGGGTTTGATATTTTCCTGTCATGTATGTACATCTATCTGGATCTTTGTGACAATGTTGTAAGTAACATTGTCATTGTTTTTCCTGTGATGTGGAAAAATGAGGCTCCAGGTAAGCACAGTTGTCTCGTATCCAAATCAGATCTGGAATCCAGGTCTCTTGACTATTGGTGTCGTCTCTTTCTAGGATAGAATGCTGTCTCCTCTATGACTTGTCCTGGTTTAAATGTCTGTTTATTCTTTCCTGAACCTACCAAAAGTAGGATCCAATTTTTGTACTTGCGTTTGTACAGCAAGATGCATCTCGAGGGACAGGATAGCGCGTCGTTGTTCAGTTCCACCCACCAGCACTCCTGAGGACCTTTTAACTCATTCATTCAATGAAATATTCTTGAGCATGTACTGCATGGCAGGAGGTAGATAGTCTAGAGACACAGTGAAGAGCCCTGCCCCTGTCCTCAAAAACCAAAACAACAATAATAACAACAAAAGGCTTATATTCCAGGAGGAATTCCAGACATATACAACCAAATGCTTATAAAAGGCAGGCTGTGGTAAATGCCAGCTATCATAGACGCACAAGGAAGGAAGCACAAAGGAGAGATTGATTCTGACTGGTGAGGCATAAAGATGATGAGGGAATGTCTTGAAGCCCTTCTTGGAGGACATGACATTTCAGTTAATGAATGCTTCACAATTGAGTGCTTTATGTTGTATTGTTCTGGATTAGTCAGCTATGGCTATGATAATGCGGTATAACAAACAGGTCTCAAATATCAGTGGCTTATAATACAAACATTCATTTCTTGCCTATAGGTCTGTGGGTCCTAGGGAAGCTCTGCCTTAAGCTACAGGATAGGTTCAGGTAGGTCCATGCATATCTCATTTTGTGACCCAGGCCAAAGAAGCAACAGCTACCTGTTGGAGGCAAACTTTTCTAATGGTTTAGGTCCGTGGTTGGCAAACTGTGGCTCGCGAGCCACATGCGGCTCTTTGGCCCCTTGAGTGTGGCTCTTCCTAAGCCTTATGGGTACTCTAATTAAGTTAACAACAATGTACCTACCTATATAGTTTAAGTTTAAAAAATTTGGCTCTCAAAAGAAATTTCAATCGTTGTACTGTTGATATTTGGCTCTGTTGCCTAATGAGTTTGCTGAAACTTACTATTTCTTTGGCTTTATCTACTCAAGAAGAATATATGATGCTTGAAGGCAAAAAAAAAAAAAAAAAAAAAAAAAAAGCAAAACCACCTTTCTCTTGAACTCTTCTCCATTACCAGTGGAACGTTACCTTTGAGGAAGGTAGAGTAGGGAAGAGCATTTGGTTACATCACGGTGACTCTCACCTGCATGATCACAACTCTAACAAGGAAGAGCTTTGCTAATTTCTTTCACTGTGGCCTGTCCAGCACTTGGCACAGTGACTGGCACAGAGGGGATACCCAAAAAATGTCTGTTCATTGAATGCATTAATGAAAGAAGCAAACTGCCATGTTTACTGCTTTGATCACCCTGACCTTGACTGTGATTCTGTTTCATTGATAACCGATACATGTAAGCCTTGGTCAATAAACCCTGAATATATTCAGATGACATAATACTATGCGGTCATTAAAAGTGATGTTGTAGAAGAGTATTGAATGGCTCTGTTGTGGTAAAAATATATCTCCTATATTTGAGTGACTTTAATTTTCTTTTCTTGCTCACTTTTATTTTCTACAGTTTCTATAATCAAGACACATTTATTTTGCAGGAAATGTGAGGTTATTTTAAAAATAAGATTACTGTACAGAATTGCATATGGACAACATACTCTAATTTTAGATGCACCTGGACAAGCACTGTCCCTGGGATGTAATGTTTGTGCTATTGCTCTCCGTGCCAAGATGTTCTAAAAAGGGGATCCATGGACAGTAGTCAGCCAATTGAGCTTTGACCTGAGTCTGTGTTCACACAGGAGGAAAGTAAAAATTAGCACCAAAGTGAAAGTCACTTTAAGTAAAAAAACAACATTTAACAATCAGCTGTTTGCTGTCTTACTGGTATAACTTGGGAGTGAGGAGGCCTGAGCTAGGCTCTCCCACCAATCAATCGTAGTACATCGGATAAATCACCCAACTGTTAGAAACTAAATTTTCTCACAGGGAAAGTAAAGTTGATTCCTGCCCTGATTTAATGATGATGTTGTGCTCATGAAGTAACAGAGTAGGATAAGCTATAGATTTAACTCTTAAACAAGTAGGACTGCCTTTTCTTCCAACTGAAAATATTATGCTGTTATTGAGGATTAGTATTATTCATTCTGTATTAGTTGGGATTAGTTGGGCTAACACTAGCTATTGCAATAGAGAGACCTAAATAGCTCAAACAGAATATACATTTATTTCTCACTCATCTAATAGTCTATAGTATTCCTAGTCAGCAGGAGGGTCTCTTCCATGTAGTCATCCAGGGCCCAGACTCCTTCCACGTTGTGGCTCACGCTCCTCTAGAACAGTGTTGATTTAGTAGAAAGGAAAAGAGTGTAAAGAGGGGAACATAACCCATTTCTTAAAAACCTTGGTCCAGAGACAGCACCTCAGTCCGGTGGCTATCCCCAGTTGCAAGTGAGAATGGGAATGCAGAAGAATTCTGTGTCCAGGAAGAAGAGGAAGGAGATTGGGGAAAACAACTAGCAGTCTCTTCCACAAATGCCTAGTATATGCCAGGCTCAGTGCTAGTCAGTAAGGATCCTGAGATGAATAAGCCACTTTTCCTGCCCTTAAAAAACTCCTCATCTAGTGGGTGTTGGAAGGAGATTAGACTTTAGATGGTGAGCACACAATGCAATACACAGACGATATACTATAGAATAATATCCTTGAAAGTTATATAACCAATGTTATTAACCAATGTCACCCCAATAAATTTAATAAAGATGTTTTCAAGTTTAAAAAAATAAAATAAGGTTGAAAATAGTATCAAATACTGTTGGTAGGTATACATGAATTAGAGAATAAAAGTTCTCTGAACTGTGCACGGGCCATAAGAATTCCTCAATAAGTGTTAGGTCTTATCACTGCTACCTCACAGTTTGATATGGACATTAAATGAGATAAGGTCAGTGCCTGGCAAACATTAAGTATTTAACCAATAGTAATAATAATTATTATTATAAGCGATAAGCTGGAGGTAGGATGAGTGCAGTGTCTTAAAAAGAAGCTGTTAGGAAGCCAGACAGAACAGAATGACTGGGCAGAGATCTCTGGCCCCGATGTACTCTTCACCCATCCTAGGACAGGTGAAGCAACAAGGCCCCTGGTGCTTGGCAGGACAGTGTTTCCAGTTTCAGGTAGAAGACTATTCATGTCCTATTTGCTTTCTCTGGCTCTTTTCTTGGTGAGGGCTTTGAGATTATGCTACAAAATGTAGGTGAAGGAAGGCAGGCATAAATGATTTACTCCAAGAATGCAGGAGGAAGGTCTCCCTAAACATAGCATTCACTGATAAGAGTTTCCAAAATTCTGTCTCCTTTTTATAGCATCCTGCAAGTCCAAGGTAATGAAATAAAGGCATGGTAAAAGGTAAACACAATTACAACACCCGGATAGCTCCTTGGCAGGCGTGGGGTGTTTGAGAGCATTGGCTGGGGTCTCATTTTCCATAATCGAGCCCAGCCCGGCTGTGATCACTATAGTATTATGACCTATGGGGCAAAGATGGTACCATATGTGATATTTCATTTTTGGGGTAGCTGGGGTAGTAATGAACCAGTTGCAGTCAAGTGAATTAATCTCTCCAGCTATTCAAAAACGAAACTTCATGTACAGCAATTTGTTCTTCATTGCTTTATGTCCCCTACTCAAGCCATTTCCAATTACTGTACTCTTCTTGCTGAAAAATGGAGAGAAAGAAAAAGAAAACTCAATAAAAAATATCGTAACCTTTGCGAAATGTAGATATCTTGTCTGATCGTCGATACTAATGTCAAGTGCATCCTATAGATACACAGCTTAGAGTTCACACTGAGGTTCTATTAGCCTCGTGCCAACTGATGATGAATCTTAAAAAATAGAATAAATATGCAAATAGTTGGTACAGCATAGATTCCAGAGCCAATTTCATACAGTTTAAATTATCAATTGGTATTTACCCAAATTCCAAGGAGCACCTTAATCAATCTCAGTAGAATTTCTCAAATAATTATTATGCACTTAATAAGTAGAAGTTAATGATTAAAAACTCATTATTGAGAATGAAAGACTCTGGCATTGGTAGGTATAGACATATAACACAGCTGTTAATCCTCCATAAATTTATTTTTAATAACACTGATGTTTTGGTTGCATATAACAACTATTTCATTAAATCTAAATTAAATGCATGGTTAAGCATATTTAAAACATGTAAATGTAATGTGTTGCCAGTGTATTTCATTTTATGTTTCCACACAGTTCTAATAATTTTCCAAATTCAAATTGACTAGGTGTAGGGAAGTCCCTGGTCATTTATATGATACTTTCTTTCTGATATCATTAAGGGCTCCAGAAATTTAATACCTCTGAGTTCTAAACACATCACTAGTCAATCAGTGTGCAAGAAAGACAATGTGTTTATCTACTGGAAAGAAATGTTTATGGACCCAACCGAAAGGGGAAACAATGCTTTTAAATAATAGTAAAATATGCGTTTTTGCTTTTTTAGAAATAAAGCAAAGACTCTCATACTAGAAAAGCTATTTTGGAATAACAATCAAGTGCACGTTGTTGTGCATGGTTTTTCATTTATGGAAAGTGGGAGACATTAATATACTTGCCTATGGCTTGTGCATTACTATTCCCAGCTATGCAGAAATGGAAAGTGATTTACAGCAACACATTCTTTGTTGCTGTTCCAACATATCTATAGTCTTCCCTGCATTCTGACTGGCTGGCTGGCTGGGAGAGGGGATGGCGCTGGACCGCACTCAATCATTATGGGTGCCTACAAATAGAGTAGGTGTATGTGAACTGGGATTTTTCAGCTTTGTATACCCAGCAAGCCAATCAGAGCACAGCAAGAACAATCGCTGAAGGTTTTACTGCTCTTTAAGTTTCCCCACTGATTCCCAATGCGACTGATTATATCACAGAAGTTATATAAAAATCACATTAAATGCCAACTAAATCAAGACTTTTCATATCTTTTTTTCGAAGCAATGAAATTCAGGACAAACACTATACTATGCATGAAGATCACCACCTGGAGATCTAAACTCTTCATTCCAGACGTTGTATTTGAAAATGGAACTAGAGAAAAACGTAGTTTATTCATTTTGTTATTTTCCGTGGTGCTTGCCCGGCTGTTTGGAAAGCCCACCGCAGGAGAGCTCAATTAAGAGCCTTCATAATTTTCACCAGCTAACTTTGATTAAATTGGCTGTCTTGGAAGGGCCTTCAGTAAGTTTAGGCGATAAATGATCTGCAGTGAGTTTTCAACTTGGAAATTCTGAAATATTAGTGCCCGGACAGGCCATTTTTTCAGAAGGGCTGTCCTTTACCAGCTGACTTGGAATGGTTGGACTTCACTTTGTCAGAGCAGAGAACGGAGGCAAACACTCCCTTCTACTGGTTGGAATGGGTCCTTCTCAGCATGCGTGGGGGAAAAAGACGTTCCTCTCTCTCCCGCCAGCGGCATTAACACACATATGAGATGAGAGGTTCCCTTTAACCAAGTTCTTTTACTCATCGTTACCTAGTTTTCTAGGCCATGTTAGTTGCCTAAGATTAGAAAAAGGGGGATGAAATGAACAGGTTCTCCCTGTTCTGAGACAAGGACAATTTTTTTTTTAAATTTTTTAACAAATAAGCAGGCTCTTTCCTATTAAGCAAGTGGGAAAACCACAACTGGTTTAGCCAGTCAGTAAACCCAGGAGTTGAACTGATCTGAGGAGATAGTTGGCCACTAGGGGCTGACATCACTCTTTCTTTCATGATATTTTAAAGGGTGAGGCTGAAAATCCAATAAAAATGGTATCTACGCTGTAAATTCTATAGAGTTTAGTGATGATGAGTTTTAGTTTCCTGCAATATGACCTCAGGCAAGTAACATAGTAGTCCCCCAAACCTCAGTTTTCCTTATCTGTGAAATGGGGTTAATAACAGTGCTCCTCTCATTGGGGTTTTCTGTGGATTCATTCAGAGTGTATGTAAGGCCCAGCAAATGTAATACTCAATGAATGTTAGGTCTTAATACTGTGAACATTTTACTCAGATAAGTTTCAACTGTTTAAAATGACAGGCCTTTTTAATAAAAACAGCTTTCATTTCTAAGTGCTCCTTTTGACTTTTAAACCTTTAACAGCAATTAATTCATTCTATCCAAACATCAGTTTTGTATGTTGGGTGTAGAATTATTTTATCCTCCCTTGATTATCCAGAAGGGTAAGATAAAGAGGAATTAAGTGGCTTGCCTAAGGCGGTGCTAATACGGGTACTAGAGCCTATATTCTTGACTCACTTACTCTGTAACATGAATGGGGAGTGTGTGTGTGGTGGGGGGGGAGCCCCATACTCCAGGTTTGCATTAGAATGCAAAAAATTTTCTCTGAAGGGCAGAAGTGTTTGCAGTTGCTAGTTAAGGAATTATTGTGATGAGGGTGGAAATACTTGGCTAGGGGAAGTGGCGGCATTTGGCTCCATAACTCAGGGGTTGGAGACCTGGTCTTGTATTTACATACAAGTGGCCAACATTTTCTTTAAAAAAAAAAATAGCGTCAGCAGCATCCACTATTCTGAATACATTAGGTTTGTAAATCCAGGGTGCAAATTGTTTGTAGAATCTCAATTAAAACCCTTATAATATTGTCATTGGTAATCAGCTCACTATGAAAACAGGGCTTCCATAGGGCACCAAAATCATTTGAACTTGCGATCTGTAATAGATTTGAATATTCAGATAAGGTCGGTGGTCAGAGCAGAGGTGACAGTTTTGGTCAATAAACAGGTTTAGTGAGACAAAGTCTTTTTGTCTCCATGGGAATGGCTTGGAGAAATTGGTTCTCAGGGGGGAATCAAAAGATTAAATTCAGCTGCGTTGCCAATTTATTTGCAGGTCAAACAAGTGTGTGATGGAAATCTTTGGGGGGTGGGGGGAGGTGTCCACCCGGTGAGAAGTCCCCATTGACAGCACCAGAGGGGGCTCCAGGCAGCTAGCTGTCCTGACAGCTGCTGAGACTGAGGGTGATGGAAGCCGATTGAGGCGAGAGGGAGAAAACATGTCGGTGCCCGGCCAAGGCTGTCCTGGAGTAAGCCAGCCCGTGGGAGGGTGAAGTATCCAGGCTGCACTGGTTTATATTGTTCCAACCCCTAATACCCCCCCGCCCGCCGCCCCATCCCTCCTGCCCCCCCCCCCCCCTTAAAATTGCTTTCTCTGTATTGTGTTTTGGCCTGAAGCTTTGGGTGACAAGCCATTACAAATTCTCTCTGTGAAGACTCTCGGGAAAGATTTCTCTGGGGTCTCAGTGCTAGGAAGACTTGTTTCTCCTGAGAGTCTGGTTTACTTTAAAGACTGAGTCAGCCCTGGCTGGTTTGGATCAGTGGGTAGAGCCTTGGCCTACGGATTGAAGGGGGTTGTGGGCTCAATCCCCAGTGTGTGGGGGTGCAGGAGGCAGTCGATTGATCGATGATTCTCTCCCATCATTGATGTTTCTACCTCTCTTTCCTCTCCCTTCCTCTCTGAAATCAATAAAAATATGTGTGTTTTTTATCAAAATGACTGAATCATATAATCCCATGTGTTTCATGCCGCCTTCAGACTCTTCTGGGCTGCTTCAGGAGCTCCACCAGGTTGGGAACGAGAGCAAAGGGAAAAGAGGGAATGGGCTAAGAGATTCCAGCTTCTATCCAGAGCAGCTCTACTATTGTTTTCTGCATTTGGTGTCTGTATAAGGTGTAATTTGAAGAAAGGATTCAGTGACCAACAAAAAGGTTTGGAAACCACTGACCTCACAACCAATGGCTTCTTGCAGCCTTAGGAATAAGCTCTAGCCCAGAGCCAGCATGATCTGCCCTTGCCTACCCACATCCTGCATCATGCAGTCAGTCACGGCTAGGCTTCCGAACACTGACCTTCTTTCAGTCCCTCAAGTAACCCAGGGTCTTTTCACCTTCCTGACTGCTGACAGGAATCCTTCTTTCCCCTCCCTTTGCCTGACTGTCCCTTTGCTATGGGGTCAGTTGGGTTTATGTTCAGCTTCTTCAATAGTGGAACTCAAAGAAGCGTGGATTATACAAGAGACACACCGTATAGGGAGTCCAGAGCTCATCTGGCATCTCCAGAGTGTCATCTGGGTTTTCATGTTTCTTCTCTGCCATTCTCTGCACACACCTTTCATCTTCAAGATCACATCACAGTCCAAAATAGCTATTGAAACTTCTGCCATCATAGGCCATTAATAGGAGAAAGTGAGAATTGCAAAGGCTGCTTCTCACGCTGAGGCTACTGGCTGAAGCAGTCTAAAGTTTGATCTTCCCTAAAATTTGCTGTCATAGAATGCTGTTTTCTCTTTATGGCATTTTCATACAACGGTTAAGATTAGTCTGCATGGCTGGATGGCAAGTTCTCTAAGAGGAAAAAATGAGTCAGTGTTCAACAAAATGCCTTTCATTTAATATGTGAAACAAATACTTGTCAATAAGTGAATGAATGAATGAATGAATGATATTCCCATGATTGTACTGGTTGCTAGGAAGTTCAGAGGCAAATTTGGGGTTTAACTTCAATCCACGTTAGGAGTTCCTGGAGGGCATTGAGGGTACTGGGTTCACGCTAGGCTCTAATTTCTAAATTTTCTAATTCTTTTGGTAAATTTGTTGGCATTGTACAGATTATATATTTCAGAGGCATGTACTAATCCATTTGGAAATTAAGGGAAAGGCATAGATAAATAAACACTCAGTAAAGACAGATAAAATTAAAGTATTCAGCGGGATTAATAACATTTTTTTAAGTGGGGGGTGGGGAAGGGGAAAGTCCAACAACAGAAAAAGATGATAGACAGCTCTGTCAGCATATTGTTTGATGGTTCCAGTTCTGGGATGCGTTAACGTTAGTAAAGAATAATTAACTAACCATAAAACAGGATGTTGTTTGAAAGTCACTAGTAAGCAGCAGGAGATCATGCTTAGGAAGCTAGGGATGATTAACCTTTGCCTAGGTTATAAAATGGCTCATTGGAGAACTGTTGCCACTGGGTATATCACCTGGATATCATTTGGATTATTGAGTGAGGGGTTTTACATGATGTTTAGTCTGATGATATAGATCTGGTTACAAACTGTTTATGACAAGTGGAAAAGCCAATAAAAATTAATGCAGATTTAAGTAGATTTTTCTTCTTTGAGTCGTCGTTAATTTATGCATATATAACTCAATACCTGTACCTTGAAAAGAGATGCTAGTTTATTATTTGTAATGAAGAGAGACAGCTGTTGAATATGTAAGAGAAATTGTAATGCTGACATTGGAGCTTCTGTTAAAAGGGGATTTTCAGTTCACTGAGATTTTTCATTGGAATTTTTATTTGGGGCAAAGTTTGCCAACTGAACCTTAGTTTAATTTGGCAATGTTACGGATCCAAAGAGAAGTCACGCTCATGAACTTGCAATAAATTAAATTGCAAATAAATTGTATTTCCTTGTAATTACAACTTTAATTTATCATAAAGTACATTTTTCTTTGGATTTTTTTCTTACTTAAAAGTAAGTTTTATTTATTGTTTTTAAGTTATTTTGCTGACATTGGCTTAAAAGTCTTTGCAGATGGAGATTTGCCACTTAGGCCTCTTTGGCATGTCCCATAATAGTTAACACATCTTAGGTACATGGCAGAGGCTTGATAAATTCTTAGAGTTTGAGCGAATCTCTTTTCTTCTTTCTTTTTCTTCCCTCTCTCCCTTCCTTTCTTCCTCCATCACATCCTTCCTCCTTCTCTTCCCTCCTTTCTTCAGCAAGCATTAATTGAGTAGCTTCCATATTCTGGAGTCCTTACAGGAAATTAGTTAGTATAC
The DNA here is from genome assembly GCF_028538775.1 of Myotis yumanensis. Taxonomy (NCBI): domain Eukaryota; kingdom Metazoa; phylum Chordata; class Mammalia; order Chiroptera; family Vespertilionidae; genus Myotis; species Myotis yumanensis. The sequence continues at coordinate 45,006,562 of NW_027223753.1, forward strand.
AAAGATGAATAGGTGTCGAGTCATGTCTTAATGAAATAAAAGTTGAGGCATGGGTTTGTCATGAGACACAGGATGCAGTGAGACCAGAACTGAATCTTTCTGTGCCGAGAATGAATGCTATGGTGCCACTCTGTGAAGATAAAATAAGGGGTTCCTGGCACTATACGTAGTTATGACGACATTATTGCTTATATTCCCTATGCTGTACTTTACATCCCTGTGACTATTTTGTAACCACCAATCTGTACTTCTTAACCCCTTTCTTTACCTTTGCACCCAGTCTCCCCTCTGTGAACCATTAGTCTGTTCTCTGTATCACTGAGTCTGTTTCCATTTGTTTGTTCATTTGTTTTGTTCTTTAGATTCCTCGTGTAAGTGAAATCATATGGCGTTTGCTTTCTCTGACTGGCTTATTTCACTTAGCACAATACCTAGAGGCATCTTCTTAAAGTGTTCTGGTTCTTCTCTCTCTACTCCTCCCTCCACTTTCCCACACTCCCCTAACTGGTATATGGAGCCAGGGACCTTGCTCCCCGTCGGTCCTCACTGAGACTGTTGTGATCACCCTGCTCACAGTAGGGATAGCCTTGGTTTATCCCCATTTCACAGGTCCTGGGGCTTCAAGATCATGCCTTTAGAAAGCCATGGAGTAGACTGATGAGTCTGCTCTCTTTATCCCTATGCTCATTACAATTTCTACCTATTCAGAGTTTTGGAAGAATGGCAATTGCCTCAAAGAGAATCTCAAAACAAGGAGGATCATCATGAACAAGTTCTTTCAGAGCAAAAGTTGCTCCTTCATACAAAGGCTGTCATAAGTAAGGGAAAAGCATAATAGGGTGAAAGGCAGTTGGTACTGAGGGTTCCCACTATTCTACTTTGTCCCCTAAAGAAATCAATACCAGAGCTCCAGAGAATGGAATCTATGTTCACCATCCAGACCTCTGAGACTAACCTCCTGTACTTCTCCCTCAGCCACTCCATAACTCCCACAGAGTGAGGCTCATCACCTGTTGCTGGGCCCCTTCTCCCAATGGGAGTTGACAGTGAGACTTCTTTCCACTTTGGTTAAGGACATGTGGTTTGAAAACTACAGACACATTCACACACACACACACACACACACACACGCACACACGCACACACGCACAGAGACACCGATATCTGTACATAGATATCTAATATCTACACACACACAATCTTTTCAAAACATCTTTCTACAAAATATAAGATCCTAGCAGACAGATAGGACATCATAATCATTTTACCTCCATTGCCTAAGACAAGAGACGCCACAAAATATCCTCAATGAATATGTGTGAAGTAATGATTGCATCAGTGAAGAAAGAAAGGAAGGGAACTCTTTCTGAGGACAGATACCTTTACTAGAATCTCCTCGCTGGTTATGATCGTGTTGATGACCATGATGCTTATTTAAAAATTGATTTTAGGTAGAGAGGAAGGGAGAGGGAGAGGAAGGGAGAGAGAAACATTGATATGAGAGAGAAACATTGATTGGTTGCCTCCTGTACTAGCCAAGTGGGGATCGAACCCACAACCTGGGTATGTGCTCTGACTGGGAATTGAACCAGTGACCCTTTGGTGCTCAGGACAACACTCAACCAACTGAGCCACACCAGCCAGGGATGACCATGATGCTTTTAATCAGTGAATATTGTTTTGAAAACAAAACAGGATTCAGTGTCCACTTTTCCCATTGGGATAAACTGTGTTCTACAAATGCCATTCCAAATACAGGACATGATGCATAACCAATACTAACACATGCCATTTGAAGCTTTAACAAGACAGTCCTCCTTCAAATTTATAACAGTCTATGTTGAAAAACCTGACAAAACCAAAATGTGTTCTCCATAAATTATAGTGGCACCATTCCTGCTGCTGAAGTGAAGGTTGTGTCAGCATTTCCATTACTCTGTGAATCGCTGTGTTTCAGGGCTTCAGTTCTTGGCTATAAAAATGCACCTTGGGTTTAAAACTGGCAAGGAACACCTCAGCCTTGGAACAAATTTGCTTCACCAAATTTTGAGAGCAAAACCTATTTGTTTATTTCCCCCTTTGCCGACGACTTCTGTGAATAGAAAACATCCATGAATTTCATTTCCAATTTCATTTTTTTTTAAGCTGGATAGTTTCAGAGCTTTACTGAATAACGGTAAACTCTTGTTTTTGGAGTTAGGAAAAGACATGTTTGTAAGCCTTGTTTTTAAAGAAAGAAATTGTTCTGAACCAGGAACCCCCCTTTCTCTCCACTCTGATTTCATTAAGAAGGGTTAACAATGGTTTTATTTTGACATGGGCAAGTCAGATGGCTACGGTTGGTGGCAAAATTTGATTATCTGATTAGGTTAATAACCTCTCAACAACAGACCCTATTCTGTAGCTATTTGTTAGGTATAATTTCCCATTGGCTTCCTGGAGAACTCATTTAGTATAACTGCTTGTACACTTAATTAAATTTCTTTAGTTTCATTTAAGCACATATTTATTTGTGGTCCCTTGAGCAAGTACAATTTTTCAATATGGTTCTTGATAGTGTTATCAGAGTGCCAACATTTAGAAAGGAAACCGTAGCTATTCATTATGTACAATACAACAAATTTAAATGACTTTAAGGTTCCGATGCTCATCTGTATGAACTATAGCTTCTCCTAAAATTGGAAGGTACTTCTTTCAAGTTGTATTGATTCTTCTTGAATTTTATATGTAGGTACATGGATACACTTCTATCTTAGTTACATTGGTTGGCTTTTCTCAATAAGTGCCTGTGGTGCCCAATCACAAGGCAGGATCAGAAGGGACACAACCCATCTCAGCAGTCAGGGAGAGCTTCCTAGAAGAGGCAATACCTGAGCACGACCCCAAAGCCTGGGTAGGAGTTAGCTAGGCGTGGAAGGGAAAAATGCATTTTAAGTGAATAAGACAGGACTTATTCTTTAAAAAAAATGGTCAAAAAGTGTCACGAAGTAATTTATTTTTTAGGTTTAAGCAATATACATTTTGAAGGGGGAAGGAATATGCAAATTAATGCTTTACTATGGAGCCACTAGAATTAACGTATTTTTAAAAAATCAGGACTTCTGTGCCTCTGAGATCTTTGCAGAAGCAAGCATAGCAGGTGGCCTGGCCATGCAGGAACTCTTCACTCTCAGCAGAGAATGTTGCTGCCACTCAAAGTCACCAGGGGCTGGCAGGGCTCCCACTGAGACCCGCCTCATCCAACAACACACATGCTCAGAACAGGGAAGCATGCGTTTTCAGGAGAGGGAGAGACAAACTTTTTGTTTAGCTAATTGGCATGACAGAGTGTGGGATCCATGTGCTTCTGGGAGAAAGGTGTCAGGTGTCTGGGGTGCAACATTGTGAGCACAAGTGATCAGAGCATGGCCTAAGTGGCAGCTATTGGGGAGGATGTTACTATTTCTTTTTGCATTTAAACAAATAATTGGAAAAATAATTGCCAGAAGCTTTAAAAGGGACTATATATATATATATATATATATATATATATATATGTAGGTTTGCAACAATTAATAAATAATACAAGAATAAACTCATAACTGTAAACCTACTTTTGCCCACCCCTGCATTATATAGAAGTACATATATATATATAAAATAATCAAAGAAAGTTAAATTATATATGTGCAGCATATATATATAGAGAATTATTAAAGGAAAGGTCTCAAGATGTTCAGGATAACTATGGTATCCTCAACACCACCTTCCAAAGTATATCCCGGAACAATTTCTCATGTCAAATTCCGGAGGGCTGAATCACCACCTGGGAACAGAGTGGGAACAGAGGCAACAGATGTGAAACGTTTAGCAGGTGCCCTGCACATGGAAGGAGAGTCAATGAGCGCTCTGTTCCGTCTGATCAGTACGGATGATGAGGGCTGAGGCCCCAGGCCCTTCTGCCACTCGCCGCGCCCCCCCCTCCACGAGAGGTGAGAGGGCCTGAGAACAGGAACCAGCTGCTTTCACTTGCTCCCAAGCCTCCCTGTCCCAGAGTGGCCAAGCCCCCTTTTTGAAATCATCAGCTGCCCAGGCCCTCGGAGCAGCAGGAGAGGGAGAGGCCTAGTGGCCGGGCACGTGAGGAGCTGTGCCTCAGACCTGACCACCAGGAGGCAGGAGCACATTATCTAACCCACTGGCAGGCTTGCCCAGATGTCAGTGCAACTTGAAAAAAGAATCTGCTCTGTGTTCTAGAGTAACCCACCACCCTGGTTCATCGAGGACAAATGAAATTGCTTTGGAATTCTGCCTCTGCTGCTTACTATCCGTGGAACCCTGGGGAAGTCACTAACCTTTGCGACCCTCAGTTAGCTCATCTGTACAATGGAGGCAGTGATATCTTCCCCTCTGGGTTGTTGTGAGGATTAGAAATGATGTCCTTGGTAAATTACAGCTATTATTATGTGTGAAATGGGTGGTTCCCTCAAATGTCCCTAAATCCTCCCCACCCACATACCGCTCAGGCAGATACGATCTAGTTTGGGCAGCTCCAGAGGAACAGAGCTGGAAACCCGAGCCCTGGTTCAGAAGCCCCCAGCTGCTCAGTTTGGAACATGCTGAAAGAGATGGAGGGAAGCAGCGGGGTCGGATGCCAATCGTCCTGGCAGGACCCCGCCTGAAGAATCGCACGCTCTGCCCTCCTTTGGAAAACAGAAGAGTGTGTCCTTAATCCTGTTAGTGGGAGAGCGCTGGAGAATTGCATCCAGATGAGAATGCCAGAGTCTTGTCTTCTTTGCTGAGCAGGTCCCTCGGGAGTGAAGGGGGAGGATGGGGGGCCCTTTGAAGAGAAAGCCCCGGGGAGTATTGGTGGCCATTTGGCTGTCTCTCCCCTTTAAGTCAGGCCCCCGAGGCTGTCCACCCTGGCAGCTGCTACTCTGCTGTCTCACAAGTGTGAGAGCCAGAAGAGACCTCAGGCCCAAAGGTGTCTGTTAGACCTGTGTCCAGACTCCCTTACCGGTGGGGCTCTGGATGGGAATTCGGAAGACAGAGTCTGCCTCCTTTGCTTTTCAAAACGGAATCTTATTGACACAACCTAGTTCGAATCCCAGACCCCAACTATAAAGAAATGGGAAGGGTAGTGTTTCACTTTCTGGTCTCTAAGGACAGGAGGCCTCGCAGAAGAAGAGTGGGATGCCTCAAACAGACTGTCCAACCTATGAGGGAAGATGGGGGTGGGGGGGTAAGAGATCAACCAAAGGACTTGTAACTTGTATGCATTCCTATGAGCATAACCAATGGACACAGACAGTTCCAGGGGGCGGGGGTGAGGGCATGGACTGGGGGGTGAATGCGGCCGGGGAGAGGTCAATGAAGGAAAAAAGAGACTTATGTAATACTTTAAACAATAAAGAATTTAAATTTAAAAAAAAAAGAGTGGGATGGAGAAAGAGTGAGTCAGTCCACTCTGTCCACCTCAGGTACCAAGGTTTAAAAAATCCAGAGATTTCCCAGAAAAATCCAGCTTTTCAGCTTTTCTTGAACACTTGACTTGACTTGATAGCAATGGGCCTTCCCTCTCACATCACCAGTCTGCTGTGCTGTGCTTGGCTGTGCTTAGACAGGCTTTCGCTCTTCTTTCCCATTAGCCTCACCTTCTTGCCTCCTGAACACAGTGGAGTTTGCAACCCCCACTTTAAAGATTGGACACCGACTCTGGAGATGGGTTGGTTTGACCTCTCACCTTACAGATAAAAAAAGTGAGGCCCCTGACAAGCTGGTGTAGCTCAGTGGTTGAGTGTCAACCCGTGAATCAGGAGGTCACAGTTCAGTTCCCCGTCAGGGCACATGCCCCGTCAGGGTTGTGGGCTCGATCCCCAGTAGGGGGCATGCAGTAGGCAGCCGATCAATGATTCTCTCTCATCATTGATGTTTCTCTTTCTCTCTCCTTCTCCCTTCCCCTCTCTGAAATCAATTTTAAAAAACATATTTTTAAAAAAGTGAGGTCTAGGTAAAGGGTCTTGCTCTGGGTCCCACAGCTCACAGGTGGCCCAGGGGAGCGTGGAGTTCATAGTCCTCAATCCCTGGTGCCCTCCTGTCTCACCATGTTGGGCCACCTGCACTCAATGGCCGATGCAGAGGAGCCCGAGGGTGGAACAGAATGGCTCTCCTTTCCTCACCAAGCTCGGCAGGACTCACCTTTGGGACGGCCACACATCCTTTGAGATGGCCATGCATTATCCACTTGGTAGTCCTGAGTTTTCAAACAACAGTTAAATTATGTTCCCCATTCTCTGTTTTAAAAGGCAGGGAAGAGTGTAACATAGTCTCCGCAAAACGATTAACATTTAATGAAAAGTTTTAATGCTATCGGGAAAATTAGGCTCTCCAGAATGATTCGTTCCCCCAGGGTTTCAGATGGCCAAGGTTTGACTAAAATTGCTCATCTCTAGAGCGTGCCTTGAACTTACCCAAAGCATTTTCACGTGTAGCAATGCATTGCAGGCTTTTAAAAATTTTTTTCTTTTAGTGTTTAAATCACATAATTCTCCCTCAAATGGAATCTCACTGAAAACCCAGTTTATAAAAGAGATCAAAGCAGAGAGCATTCTGGGTGAAGCTGGGCTGGGGATTGTGGATCCTCGGCATGTACAACCTCTCCTCCGGGCCACCCGGGAGGCCCTGCCACCCCCCAGGCCAGGGCTCCTGAGCGCCTCCCCTCTCCTCAGTCACAGAGTCACCAGGGACACTGTAACATGCAGATTCCTCGGCCTCCTACTGAACCATTAATTTGCAATCTCTGAATCGAGGCCTGGGAAGCTGCCTGCTAACAAGCCCCTACAGGCGACCTTGCTGCTCACTGTAGCGTGAGGAACTCCATCCTGGGTTCCAGGAAACTGTGTAAACGCGCTCATTCTCTTTGTATTAGTCCTGTGACGGGTCGGGCAGGGATTGTCCTGCTTTCAGAGTTGACACTGGTGACACTAGACTTGCCCAAGGTTGGACACGGAGCCCACATTCTTTCGCAGGCCGTCAGCACACGTGTATGGACAGAGCTGGGCAGCTCCTGTGGCCTTGGGAACCCAGGTCCGCGTCTATCGAAGGCCCCCAGTGGTCTCCCCCGTCCCCTGTCCTCCTCGGAAGGGAAGATGTGCCACTTGATGGCTGTGGCTTTGAAATCTGACCATTCCATTACCAGTACGAGCCTCCGTGGTCAGGGTTAGCGAGGATATGTGTAAATGGCCCCGCAGAGGAGATGGGACTGTTATGACTCTCACTCCTCTAGGCTGGCCTCCTTCAGACAGGGGCTCATGTAGGCGCCTCAGTGCGTCAGAGCCTGGGTGCCCCCGGCGGCATAAAGGCTCCTCGGGACACCCAGGTCCCACATCACTGCTAACCCGCCCTCCCTCCCCAGAGAGCATATTGTTAGGACCAAGGAGGATTAGTCCTCCTGGGGCTGGACCTCTGAGCACCCCCCCCCTCCTCCCCCGCCCTCTGCCCCTTCCCCTCGGAGGCCTTTGTTTTGTAGATGGCTCTCCCTCGCCTCGCCTCGCCTCACCTTCCGGGCGGAGTCTCTGCCGAGCATTGAAATGGATTCTTGAGGGTAGGAAGGGGGTCTCAGGATCCCCGATGTGTCTGCGGGCCGCAGGCGGCAGAGTCCATGGGGCCTAGGCTTCACGCTGCCTTTTGACTCCCCCTAATCCCCTCTAAGAAGGTAGACCCCGAGAGCCGGCCGCGGGCCCCCAGCCCTGCCCACCGTCCGTACCAGGGGCGCAGCGGTCTCGCCCATCATGTACTTCCCTATCAGCAGCCCCTCCGCTTGCTCAGGGTCCCCCATCACCGCACTTCCTATCAGCAGCACCTCCGCTTGCTCAGGGCCCCTCATCACCGCACTTCCTATCAGCAGCACCTCCGCTTGCTCAGGGCCCCCCATCACCGCACTTCCTATCAGCAGCACCTCCGCTTGCTCAGGGTCCCCCATCACCGCACTTCCTATCAGCCGCCCCTCCGCTTGCTCAGGGCCCCCCATCACCGCACTTCCTATCAGCAGCACCTCCGCTTGCTCAGGGCCCCCCATCACCGCACTTCCTATCAGCAGCACCTCCGCTTGCTCAGGGCCCCCCATCACCGCACTTCCTATCAGCAGCACCTCCGCTTGCTCAGGGTCCCCCATCACCGCACTTCCTATCAGCCGCCCCTCCGCTTGCTCAGGGCCCCCCATCACCGCACTTCCTATCAGCAGCACCTCCGCTTGCTCAGGGTCCCCCATCACCGCACTTCCTATCAGCCGCCCCTCCGCTTGCTCAGGGCCCCCCATCACCGCACTTCCTATCAGCAGCACCTCCGCTTGCTCAGGGCCCCCCATCACCGCACTTCCTATCAGCAGCACCTCCGCTTGCTCAGGGTCCCCCATCACCGCACTTCCTATCAGCAGCACCTCTGCTTGCTCAGGGCCCCCCATCACCGCAGTTCCTATCAGCAGCACCTCGGCTTGCTCAGGGCCCCCCATCACCGCAGTTCCTATCAGCAGCACCTCCGCTTGCTCAGGGCCCCTCATCACCGCACTTCCTATCAGCAGCACCTCCGCTTGCTCAGGGCCCCCCATCACCGCACTTCCTATCAGCAGCACCTCCGCTTGCTCAGGGCCCCCCATCACCACAGTTCCTATCAGCCGCCCCTCCGCTTGCTCAGGGCCCCCCATCACCGCAGTTCCTATCAGCAGCCCCTCCGCTTGCTCAGGGCCGTGCAGACACCTTTCCGGTCGGTGAACCGGTGTCCCTGCGTGGGAGCCTTTCCAGGTAGCAAGGCTGCTGCCCACGCTGTGAGCCCGAGGATGGGGTCTGCATCCAAGACCTGGCGGGAAAGTCTCTAAAATAGCGGTGTTCAGAAAGGGTGCCGCCTGCTGACCCCCCAGCCCTGCCCCTTTGAGGCAGCATTTGGGCCATTGGGAACCTGGAAGAAAGGCGACCTCCTGGGGAAGGGGGGCCCTGTGGCTGTGAGTTAGAGGCCGGACAAGGAGGACAGGAATAAGGGAGATGACTCTGAGCATCCCCCGTCCTCTGTGCTGGGGCGGGTCGTGCCTGTAGCAGGAAGCTGACCAGGTGCTTCCTCGCTCCCTGTCTGGAAGAGTATCCGGGTCACGTTTCCATCATCTCTCCAGACCCCCAACCCCTCGTGTACCCACCACTGCCCTCATCAAGTCCCCAACATCCCCCTTCTCTTTGCACACACTGTCACCTCCACCTTCTTTCCTTGACAACTCAACCCACCCACTAGCTGAGCCTCTGGGCTCTGGGCTCACCCCTCAGGGAGGGGAAGCCCTCCCTTCTCCCTGCTCCTAGCCGGGCGCCCTTCCAAGTTACAGCCTATTTACGTTGTTTTGGAATGGTTTTTATGGGTATCCGTTGATCACCCTAGATTGAATTATTGTCTTGCTTTTTTGGTATTTCCAATGTCTACTACAGAACTTAGCACATAGTAGGAGCTTAAACAATGTTTGCTAGATTGATGGATGAATGGAAACAAGCATTCCACAAACACTGACTGAGCAGCCCTGAGCCTGTGCCAAGTGCAGGGAGTAAATTCAGAAGCGCATAGGACATACAAGGACCTGCTGCCATGGGCACCCCTGAGCACAGATAGCTCGGAAATAAACACAGTGATGCGCACTGGGGCAGGTGCGATGAAGACAAACAGTGGAAGGGGATTAATAAGAGTCAAGAATGGGGAGGTTTAGGAAGACATTGGGAGCACCTTAAGGACCAGGTGTAGGAGGTAGGAAAGGAGGCTGAGAACAAGAGCTGGACCCCCTGAAGGAACAAAAAGAAGACAGATGTTGCATGAGCAAGAGAGAGGGGCAGGGAAGGGCCAGAACTGGAAGGGGCCAGGTGATCAGGGCCTTTTAGGAGGAGTTTGCCAACGACAATTGTGATTGATACCTATTGTCCCAGCATAGTTATTAATAGCACCCTTCAGGAGTATACCAGTTTGGACAATAAATGAAAAGGTCACCCTGCTCATAGGCCATGTGAAGAGGTTTAGGTACATCCTGAGCTTAATGGAAAACTAATGAGTTTTAAGCAGGAAAATGATAACATTTATTGAATGAATGAGTGAATAAATAAGTGAAGATTGGAAAAACTTTCAAAAAGCAAACAGAAGATAAAATACAATATCTGGGGAGAAGGAGAGCAGGCAGGTTCATAGCTGAGAAACAGTAGACCCACAAGGAAAGATCCTGAAGTCTTGATGTGTTGAGTGATATGTTGGAGGTGATGTTGCCAATGCCTTCTAAAAATCTAGAAAAGAATGAAATAAGGCATTCTAAAACTGAACAGGAAGTGGGGGCAATTGAGCCTCACTTTTTATTTGTCTTTGGGCTTCAAATCAACCTCACTCATTGAATATCTGCTCTGGGCTAGATACTGTGGGAAGAGAAGCAAGTCCAAACACAGAAACTGGTGAAATAAGTATATAAATGGAAAGAAATAATATGTGTAGATTATTATATATATTATTACATAATATAACATTACATATTATCATTATTGTAAAGGTGCATATTATTATGTTAGGTACATAATTACTATACATAACATTATGCATGCAGTATAAATAAAAATCTCTATATATAAAAGCCTAAGCGATCGTCCAACCATCTGACCGGTAGCTATGACATGCACTGACCACCAGGGGGCAGACGCTCAATGCAGGAGCTGCAGAGCTGTGGTGACTTGGCAGCTCCAGTTCTTGAGTGATGGACCTGGAAGCAGAGAGGAGGAAGCCCGATTCTGGGGCGCATCACCCGAGAACCGCCCTCTTATAATCTGGGACCCTTCAGGGGATGTCAGAGAGCCAGTTTCGGCCTGATTCCCACAGGCCAGGCCGAGGGACCCCACCGGTGCATGAAACCGGGCCTCTAGTAAATATATAAATGTGTGAGGAAATGAAATAGAAATAAGAGGGCTAAAGGAGAGAAGGGAAGACCAGTACCACCCTGATGACAGGTGTAGACATTGTGTGCAGGAGGAGTAGAGTGAAAGTGGGGAGGGTGGGAGAGTGGTTTTGAGGAGTCGAGATAAAGGTTAATCTTGAAGGAAGGATGGGTGAGGAAGAGGGTGGAAGGATTCCAGAAGAGAGCTGGGGTGTGACTAAAAGTTCCCCGGCTGGTTGGTTTTGTTCTACATTTATTGAACACTTACTATGGGCCAGGCTTGTTTTAAGTGCTCTACAAATATTAATATGTATATTTAATCCTCACAACAGTTGTACAATGTTGGCAACTCTAATCCCCATTTTACAGGTGAGGAAATTTAAGCACAGAGAGATTATCTATCCAAGCCCCCACAACCAGCCAAAGACAAAACTAGAATTCAAAGCCAGGCACTGGCCCCAGAGACCATGTTCTCAAGGACTGCCTCTCCCGCTCTGTCGTGTTCCGCGACCACGGAGTGGCCGTTTGAGCTGGGCTAGACAGCCATAGGATGGGGACAGGTTGAATATAAGAACAAGGGCTTCAGAGCCCAACAGCCTGAGTGTGAATTCCCATGGGCAGTGAGACAGCGAGCGAATTTGCCTGCTGAGCGGCAGTGTGCTCCTTTGGAAACAGGGTCATAAGGACACCTCATACATGGAGATATTGTGAAATTAACTAAATCATGTCTGCAAAGTGATGTTCATTAAACCATGGCTGGAAAGATGGGGGAGCTACTTGATGTGAGGAAAGCTGAGCACTGAGGATTTAGAGAGTGGGCTACAGGGCTAGGCTGGGGCAAGATGGGGAGGGGAAGAGGGGTTTGCAGGCTTGACTCTCTCACTGTGAGTGAGCAGGACTTGCTGTTTGTCTCTGTTGTCCCATTACATTCCCCCCACCTCCCTGGCAGGATCCTCACTCTACTATGCTCCTTCTACCCCATTCCCGACAGAGCAAGCTGGGCCCTGGCCATGAACTGCTCTCTGTACTTACCTTCAGCTTGTTACTCCATAATCCAATCGTGTTAAATGTCATGGTCAAAAAAAAGACTTGTCCAATTTACGGGTTTCATTTGTATGTTCTGACTGGGAGGGGAGCTGGAGAGGTGGTTAGTGTTTGTCATTAAGAACAAACTTCCTTTCCAAGGGAGAAGCAGGGGTTGCCCCGCACAGTGCCAAGAGCCTTAGGAAAGGGCATTGAGGTTGCTGTGCCCAGGCCCCCTTCCTTCCTCCTTTCCCCCAACTATCCAGCACCCCCCATTGCCTCCTTCAAAGTCTTGAAGGCAAAGGGCAGTGTGGAATTTCAGAATTTTCAAGAGGTGCAAGAGCTCATGGAGGAGTCCACCAGGTTAAGTGACTTGCAACTTAGTAGCAGCCTCAGGATCTGAACCCGGATTAGCCTGACCCAGAACCCAGACTCGTTATTGCTGCTCAGCCAAACTCTGATAAAGATGGTATTTTATTAGAGGTTCAACTGTTCTCAGTTATTTAGAATGACAAAATTTTCTTTTAAACTAATCAAGATGCTTTTTGTTGCTGCTGGTGGTGGTCCTTCTGTATGATACCTGGAGAATCCAATCTTGAAAACCTGTAGGCGTGGAAACTCCTGATTCTTTGAAGATAGACAGGCCTGGATTTAAATCTTCATGCTCCAGTTTTATAATCTCTGGCAAGCCACTCAGCCCCTTTGCCCCTCAGTCTTTTTATCTATAAAATGGGTACAATAATACCCACCTTGCTGGATCATAGGCAGGATTTTGAGAGACAGAGCACATGGAATGTAGTAAGATCCCCATCAATAGCAGCTCTTGCTATTACTAGCAGGCTCTTGATTATTTCTGCAAAAAGCCACCCGTGAATCCCTCCTCTCTTTTTGAAATGGCAAGTTTGCTTCCACAGTTTATTGTCACTATCTGTGAGGTAGGTGGCCGAGGAGGCCGCCCCCCCCCCCCCCCCCCCCCCCCCCCCCCCCCCCGCTTCTCTGTTTCAGCAGTCTCTCTCCTCCAGAACACAACCAGCTGCCAGAGCCAGAGGCGGGCAAGACCATCACCCTCCACATTTGTCATCAGGCTTGATGGATAGTATTCCCAAGTTAATGCCATAAATGCTGTTTGGAAATTACAAGTCCATGCTGCTGGTGGTCCAGCCAAAAAAAAATTAATTTATAATCATGAATATAAATTTCATAGATAGTATTATTGTCATTCAGGGTTTGAGTTATGGTACATATGGGGAGTGGCTTGTAGAACAGAAAACCATGTCGCTATAACTCAGTGTAATTCCAGTGACAATAGTTATATCTATCACTTTGTTATAAATCAATCGATATCCTGCATTCAGAGAACATGTCTCACCTCCCCAACCGCACAGTGGGGAGTGGCAGGGAGGCCTCAGAGCTTTGTTTAATGTTGTCCACCGTGCTGACTCATGGTGATGGGAAGGCAGAGAAGAGACTCTTAGGAAATCCTTGCAAGGAACTTCAAATACCTTGGTCCACTGGAATACACAACCTGATCTGCGAGCATTAAAAAAGTGAAGGACACACCAAAGTCTTTAGAGATATGTCTTTTGCTTGCATTTTCTCTAAAACGACTACATTTTCCGAGCTGGGAGTTATTTTCTAATTGCAGACAGGACTCTGATCGAAATAGCATCAATCCCAGAAGAGCTGGTGTGCCTTTGCAGGCCTCTCTAAATGCCAGGAATCAGGCAGTATATCTTTCTTGTTAATCTCTATTGGTTCCCTCCCAAAGGCAATTGACCCTTGGGAAAGGTAAAACAGGAAGAATCTGAGTGCCACTGAGCTAGCATATAACGGGCTTTGAAAGTGCACTGCTGGGGAGAATACTGAAATATCACAGGGAGCAGTAGCTTGAGGAGAAAAGAAGATGGTTTGAAGTCAGTGGAAAGTAATTTTGCCAAGTGCAGAGTTATCTAGTTAACCTATTGTTCAACATAATGAAAAGGCAGGGCTATTCCGAAGTGTGTTACAGTATGTAGTTTGTCAATTACCCAATCAGGGGGCATTGCTCATTCAGCCAGATTGAGGGCATTACCCATACTATTTTATTACTATTAAGCCTCAACTTGGCATATTTCTATATAGACTATAGGGTGTTTAATAGCCATGCAAACCTAGGACTGTCTGCATCCTTTCTGGCCTAAGTCCATTGTCAGTGGGCTCCATTAGTTTTTGTCCCTGCAATTAGGGTGTTACAATATGCAGTATTTTGACTTATATACACACTGACGGAAATGTAGGAATTGTAAGAATTGTGATGGTCCCACAATTTTATAAAAGGTAAAAACAGGTGCATAGCTTATGAGGAAAGCCAGGGTAACTGCCTATCAAAAATCTACAAGGCACCTCACAGTCCGTGAAAAAAAAATCTGCATTTACAACCTTCTGTATACACCCTAAAATCTTCACCCCCCCAAGGCTAGAATTAAGAGTGGATTTGAAAAGCCTTTTCAGAAAAGCTGTGTTAAACCATGCTAGCATAAAAGCAACTTAAAATTATCTTTATTTTAGAGCAATTTAAAATTTTATTTTTAATATAGGAAGTTCTTATTAAGTTTGGTCAACCATCTCCTTTACAAATATCATTCCAGGACATACTTAGTGTATAGCTGCTGTTAATTATTGGGAGTCCTACGAACTGTTATACGTTTAGCAGTACATGTATTCTGAATTCTTCTCTTTTGAAGAAGACAGTACACATTTCCATAATAAAGCATTTCTCCCCGTGTGCCTGTGGTAGGCTGCTCAGTGGTGTCAAGTATTTTTTGACTTTGATAAAAATGTACTGAGGGTCAAGATCATCTCTTAATAGTTCACACTTCTATTTAATAACCTGCCTCAATGTCAGAAGACACCCCCCGCCCCATCCTATTGCACTTCCAGGAAGTATTATGCACTACCATTCCTTCTCCGGATGCTCATCAGCCACGTCCATGTTATTCCATATTCGGTCCATTCCAGAGAAAGGCTAAAGGAGACAGAGGGTACAGATCTTGTTAGGTGCAGCCTCTGACACTATCACTATCAATTGTCTTTTGCTGAGACTGATCATCACCTCAATTATCTAGTGTCCAGCCTACCTGATAGGTTTTTGCAAACTATAACTATTCTGTCGATGAGCATGGAATAATGACAGCCAGGGGCAAATGGACAGAATACAAAAGAGATAAACTCAGAAGTAAAATACGTAAGTCTATCTCTGCTTATAGACATACAATATGCTTTCAGTACCAAGCAATTTAACATAATATATAAGCAGCGGCTTCTTTGCAGGCTTATTGAGATTATGCTAATATGCTAAGTAAATTAGATAGAGCTGTTGGCTTAAATATTTTTCCAATTTTATCATTTCACTGGAAGTACACTAAGTATTTAAAAATATTGCTGTATGCCAAATGAACGTAAATATATAGAATTTTTCTTCAAATCATTGCATGTGTAATTTATAGTAAAAATAATTTTAGACTTTTAAATAGGGATCCTTTATTTAAGGGAAGATATATTTTTCTAAATGATTCCAATTGAAATTCAATTTCAAATTGAAATCATGAATCAAGGAGAAAAGGAAAATACACTGGTAAAGTATGCCAAGGCAACATAGCATACATATTTTTAGCCATACACAGCTTCACACAACATGAGAAAATAGATTTTAGTGCAATATTAATTGAGGTTTTGCCAGTGCGTGGTTCAGGAGGATAATTTGAAAAGAATACATTACCAATATATTTATAGCATTTAAATAAATTAAAATTACACTTCACACATCAATAATGCAGCTGTTAAATAATATTTTTATTCTATGTAAAGCCCTTCCATTCATCTCGGCTGTATAATAAATGACCATAATTATGGAGCTTCATTGGGAGGAAGGTCATTGGTAACCCTGTAATTCCTCATTGGGGTAAGAGAGGAAACAGAACTGTTTGTGATGAATGTATTCAACCTTTTGCATACTTTGGTACTTTGGACCATGCATTAACATGCAGTCAGAAATTAAGTTCTTCACTTCCACAGCATTTTTAATCTGCTGTGTTGATTTTTTTTCTTTCTTTTTCTTTTTTGTAAATCAAGTCTTTCTTGAAGTGCTTCCTTGGTGATTTCTTTTTCCTTTGGCCGCAGTTGTGTGTGTGTGTGTGTGTGTGTGTGTGTGTGTGTGTCTGTGTACACAAATTTATACCAAAGAGTATGCCTGCCAGATTCAGGCTGTCCTATGTCACATAAATTCAGGTTGGAAATCTTTTCTGTAGAAATAATTTCCTTAATTTTCAACGCTTCATTTTACTTCTAAGGGGAAACATGATCTTCGCACTCCCCTCACACTGGGGCATTCTAAACGCGAACTAAAGTTCTCAACCTCATTTCTAGATGAGCTCTTCCCTGGGCAGATCTCTATTGTCAGGTCACCAGGGAAGGCTTTTAGTCAATTTTTTTCCCCTTGAAGAATCTTTAGCTGTAACCTGGAAGATCTTTAGTCTGAAACTGGTTTCCATTCTCCTTTAATGCCAGGATGAACCCTGTTTTTCCTAGAGGAACTAAGGATACATAGAAGTGAATGGGAATGTTGAAAGTAATGGACCAGTAACAAATAAATTACAGAGAACGTAACAAATTAAGACATTAACAAAGATAGCTATGGTTTAAATTATCTGTATCCCCTGCTTCCTTTTAACCCGAGGGACCAGTGCATTTTCTGTCCTTCCCAAGAGCAGACAAGGCGTGGGCTTTGCACATGGAAATAAGAACAAATGACTGCTAATTTCTAATGAGGAAAATTTCAAAGAGAGCAGGATTCCCTGTGTGTGCCATAAGGTCTTATAATTGAAAGGTCTTTGGAAAAAAAGGGTTCCAAGCACAGGGAATTCATTTTAATGAAGCTTGGATTTAGTCCCATTATTCTAATAAAGTGTAATCAATTGGTGCCGACAATCTGAAGGTCTAGTTCAGCCTCTGATTAGATCTTGGTTGTTTTTAAGGCGACGGGCATGAGGAAGGGAAACTCGAGTTAACAGGCTTTTGGGTCAGTGGCCCACACTTCCTGAAGCGAGTTGGGAGTTTTGAAGGAGGGCAATTTGGAAGCTGTCTTAGCATAAATCTAAAGCGAGGCTCTGGCTGTCCGGGGGGACTGGCCCTCGGCATTCCCCAAGACATGCCTCCAGCCGATTCTACTCTTAATCCAATTTACTCAGTCGAATAAGTCCCACTGCTTCAGCTTGCCAACAAATTAAAATCCAGCTTCATAAAAACACCTTGAATTTGGAAGGTATTGGCTGGCCCACTAGACTTGAAACTTCATTTATTCTGGCTAACTTCTCAATTATCTTCCCAGCAGTGGAGATGTGTAAAAGTGCAAAAATCAATAGGGTTCTATTCCCATTCTATTGGAAAGGGAAAAATTAATGAGATAGGACACTCTCTTAATCAGAAATAAATGTTTTAATTCAGATAATGACATAGTTTTCCCTCGCTGAAGGATGACAAATGCTGGGCTGCGCCCCCAGCAGAAGCAGTTTCAATTTTATTGTAAATATAAAAGGTATTGATCGGTGAGATGTACAAACCACATTGCTTACAAAAGCCATTCAGGGGGACTGGGAAAACTATTAAGCACTGGGTCAGAAATCAATAAACAACACTGAAATGTAGCAGAGGTCGCCCGAGGCTTTGTGGCATCTTTGAAAGCCAAGTGGCAGGAATAGTGACAGAAATGTCTCTCGTGGAGCAATGTTGGGGATGAAGAGGGTCAGATGTTTAATCTCTTCTGTGGTTTGACAGGTCCTGGGAACAGAGCTAATGCAGTCTTTCCTGGCTGTCTTTGATTTAAATACATGCTGATTCATCCCCTCGCTGACAACTGTATTTATTGGCTTTGGGGGCCCACATGCATTGGCAGGGAAGAGGGCACGGCATATTTTGAAGGTAGAACGGGTTGTGTTTATGCAAATGACCACACCTCCATTCACCCTTTCTCTTCTCAGGAAACACACACACACACACACACACACACACACACACACACACCAACATTTCTTTTAAACACACCGACAGATGGGAGTACAGTCTACCAGACCAAACCTCACATTAGACCAATTACAGGGCACATGATAGAGCATGAAACATTTTTTTGTTAACAGCTGACTTAATGTAATATTTCTTTTGGGGTGTTTTTAATCTTAATCCTTGCTTTAAATTCAAATGTAGTTTAGGCTTCCTTTTCTGAGTCACGGGTTAATATATTCACAACAGTGTTCAGAACACCCTCCTTTCCTACATGTTATTTGGGGGCAAAGAGATTCTAACTTATCATTAACTTCCTTCCAACTTGCCCCTCCTGCTTCTCCTCAGGCAGTTTGGAAGCTAGAAGATAACCCAGATTACAGATCATCCTTACATTTTGAACAGAATTGGGTTGAGTCTTTAAATAACATCAAGATAACCATGGGACTAAACACACAATTTATTACTGAAAATGCTAGCCAGGAAATACCCAGACTGGGGAAAAAATACATAAGGGAAGCGATTCCATGCGTGTAGGTGGAATCTAATTTTTCTAATAAGATATTCATTTGAAAGGTTTAAAGCTGAGTATTAAAACTTTTAACAACATCATCTCAGAAGCAGAGACAAAGCCTTCCTTTCCCCAAAACACCAGCACTGTGCCTGGTGTTACTAGAGACTCTGCTCCCCTCTTGACACAAGTATGATTATGAGATTGGCGAGGGTCAGGCTGCCCATCAGTAGGTGAAGCGTTCAGCTGCTGAGGATTTGAGTTTCATCTCACCTCAGATATTATGTCAGTTTCATGTCATTTTCATCCCCGAGAATGATTTGAGAGTGCTCCTTGTCCCCTGTTATTGCGGTCACTTGACCTCAGATGTAACTTCTGTCGAATACCATCATTTTAACAAAGTCAAGGAGTTGCACATCCCTAGCCGGGTTTGACCTTTCCAGGCTGCCGCTCCCCGATTGGTTCTGATGGCAGCTTTTTCTGCCCCCTCCATTCCCAACAAATGAATGTTAAGGCCTCAATGAATTGGTTCACATTGGAAGTTATAGTTTTTCATTGCCATGAGCATTTTTAAAATGGGATCCCCCGCCCCTCTTTGTATTTGGCCTATAGTACTGATATTTTTCTTTTTTGCATTTGGATGCTCAAACATAGAAAACTACTTTCTCCTTAAAAACAATATTCTGGCCTCCAAATCGCAATTCTACACTGGCCACCTAAAACAGCGATGACACAACTTGAGTTCTTATCTGGGATATATGTTCCTTATCTCCTCATAAATTCCTTATCTCCCTGTACCTTTTCTCACGTCCTTCTAAAAATTTTAAGTTATTTTTAAATTTACAGAAAGAAGAAAAGTAATGGGGTCATCATGATTTTAAAAAGCTCTCAAACTAGAATAGTTTGGGCTGGTCCTAATGAACTCATGGACTCACAGTAAAAGGGAGTTCCATTCCTACACCTATTTTTTTTTAATTATTATATTTTTAAATATATTTTTATTGATATAAAATAATATCAATTATTATTGATTGAGGCAGGGAGAGGGAGAGAGAGAGAGAGATAGAAACATCAATAAAGATAGAGAATCATTGATTGGCTGCTTCCTGCATACCCCCCCATTGGGGATTGAGCCCGCAACCCGGGCATATGTCCTGACTAGGAATCGAACTGTGACCTCCTTGTTCATAGGTGGACATTCAACCATTGAGCCCACTGGGACCTACACCCTATTTAATAGAAGAAGCTGCTGGCCTGAGAGGGTTTAGGAAACGTACTCCAGTTTACATAGCACGTATGGGAAACAGAACAGAGACCAGAACCTTTGCTTTCCAAGTTATGTCCCTGTGCTCACAGTTGTGGCCACACCCAACACCAGTCCTGAACTTAAGGGCCTCTCACTCTCACCACAGGAGGACATGTATTAGAAGTACAGCACCTGGCACAGTGCAGGACACCTGGAACAGGGCTGGCAAACTTTGTGAAGGGCTACATGTGGTCGTTGTCATGTAGTCTCCTCTGTGTGTATGCGGTGTGTGTGCACACAATCTTTTAAGTAGGTAAAGCCCATTCTTAGCTTCCAGGCTGTACAAAAACGTCTGCAGGTGGATTTGGCTCATGGGCCATAGTTTTCTGACTGAGTCCTGAACTAGAAGGTGCCTATTATATAGTTGGTTCTAAGATGAACGTAGGAATAACTGTCCACTTTAGGATCAAATTAAATGTTATTAGTGAGAGTGCTTCCCACAGCAAAATGCTTTATCAATGTTTGTAGTTATTGCCTCCTGGGAGCTAACCCAATTATAGGATGAAAAAATGAGCTAATGAACCACTGGCCCCATATTTGAAATACACACTCAGCTGAACAACAGTGTTACCTAAACCAGAGCTTCTCATTTTCTTAATGAACCACCTGGAATTAGTGCTACTAGGCCATTTTGGCAAACAAAAATGGCACATGTTATTGTTTAACTAATATCATGCCTTTCTAGCCCACCTAAATGGGTTTATATGTGAATCTCAGGTTGAGAACCTCTGCTTTGAATCAGGGATTATTATTGACTAGTGGCCCAGCGCACGAAATTCGTGCACATTAAAAGGGGATTAATTAGAGGAAATATTTTAATATTGCTATTTGCCCTTTCTCTATAATAGAAGTGTCAGAGATGAAAGAAAATTAGTAAAATGTATATGAAAATCTTCCTCCTGTCAGAGTCTGGGGTGCACCACGAGACCCTGAGTCAAGTCCCCACCCACCCAATGTGTGCCTCAAAATCGCATGAGACCCAGACCCAGCTGGCCCCCCCTCATTGGGCTAGATCCAGACCCAGCCAGTCCCACCCTTGTCAAACCCCACCAGGTGGGGGTGCAGCCTCAGGTCCCCTGGCCTGGCGGGAGGGCACGGGCTGAGGTCCCCCAGCCTGGGCCGGGGCAGGAAGCACACCCTGAGGTCCCCTGTCAAGCCCCATGGGGGTGGGGAAGAGGCACACGCAGCCTCAGGTCCCTGCTGATTGCTCCTTAAGGCTCGTTATGGGAACTTGGCCTCAGCTGTGGGTGCAGCCATCTTTGTGGCGGAGTGATGGTCAATTTGCATATTCCCTCTTTATTATATAGGATTGTCTTCCCATGCAGAGAAGTGGCGTGAAGAAGCCACATACATTTCCCTAGCCCATGGGGTCAGCTAAGATTGGGGCCTGAGGACCTTGTCACTTGCTCTCCTTCTACACCACAAAAGTAGACTAGTGTCCAGAGGGGCCACTCCTGCATCCTTCCATCCCCATCCCTTGTGACCCTCCTAGCTCCAGCATCAATATCTAGCTGTTAGTAGGTAGGTACAGTGAGCTTCAATGCTGGGCTGTGGAGAAAGGAGTCTGGCATGGAATGGAATTGGTGACATGTAGGAAATCGGGGCAGATTCTGAGCACAGGACATCTGCACATAGAAGTCCTACAATCAGTTTAATGATTTGGAGGTGGACCCAGGCTCGTTCCAATAGCTGACTGAGCCTGTTCTCACTCCCTCAGTCAGATGGTTTCAATGGACTCCTCAAGTGACAGGTGTATCCTCATAGTCCAATTCCCTAAGATTTTGGGAAGATTTTCTAGACTCCACCATTTGGCAGAACTGGAAAAACTCTTTAAAGGGCCATCTTTCAATTAATATTTATTAGGCACCTACTAGGTGCTAGGAACTCTTCAGTGCAAGTCAGTGTTATACAAATTCTTCAATACAAGTGAGCTTTAACACAAGTGACAAACATTCTTGTTGGGGCTTCCATCCTAGCGGAAGGACCCAGACAATGAACAAGTGGGATCACGTGTATAAGACAGGGCCTGGCCCACCGTAGTTACTTCACAAATCATAGGATTGCTATTATAACAATGAAAAACAGAAACCATAGCAAAGTTCTAAAAATTACTTTGGATATTATTTTTGTTCCTTGACACTTGATCCTCCTAGGACAATAAATCAGGAGTTAGTATTAGCCTTCTAGAAATTTCTGGGAGCCAATTGGGAGGGCGAAGGTGAAGTATTTGAAGCGGAGGATTTGCATGGTGAAGCACAGTTGAAAACTGGATGGACTTGGACTACCACTCACAGATGTTAAGGTCAGGGGCAAAGGTCATGACTGCATGGTGAATGGCTTGAGGTCCCTGCTAGGAGACGGGATCCTTCCTAACCAGTAGGCCAAGGGAGGTCTTGAAGGAGCGTGGTAGTTACCTGCATTTATGACTTCCCCACCAACTTCTCTTTCTTGTTTTTATATCACACAATAATAAATTATTTTGTGTCATCACACTTTTATAGTAGGTCTGAGAACACACATATGATATTGACCATTATTAAAACTGGGAGGATTTGTACAAAAGCAACAATTTTAGTATATCTTTTTTGATATATAGTTATATTTTACATTTCTTAGAATCATAAAATAGTATGCTGGAGATGGATTTAGGCAGTACTCACTCTTCAATATCATTGGTTTCTGATGAGGAAATTGATGCCCAAGTATTTCACCTTGCCCAAGGTGAATTCACAGCCTAAGGACACATCAGAAAGCTGTGGAGTTGCTCTTTATTAAACACTTGTTTTCTTCCAGACACGTCCTGGGCACTGCATCTACAATGCCCTTCACCCTTGTAACATCTGCATGAAAGGGATCATATCGCCCTAACCAGTTTGGCTCAGTGGGTAGAGTGTCGGCCTGCGGACTGAAGGGTCCCAGGTTTGATTCTGGTCAAGGGCATGTACCTTGGTTGCAGACACATTCCCAGTAGGGAGTGCGCAGGAAGTAGCTGATCGATGTTTCTCTCTCATCGATGTTTCTAACTCTATGCCCCTACCTTCCTCTCTGTAAAAAAAAAATCAATAAAATATATATATTTTTAAAAAGGGATCATATCACCAAGTGTACAGATGAGTAAACCGAGGTGCGGATGCCACAAGAGCACACCGTTAGTTAGTGGTGATTCAAATTCACTTTCATCTGTATCCAAAGTCTGGGCTCTGATCACCATCTCCTATGGCAACAGAGCTGGGAAGGGGACCTGGAGCCAGTGCTCCCTGCTCCAAGCCACATTTTGCACCTGTCAAGGTTCTCTAAAGTCCTTTCCTGATTTAAGCCAGGCAAGCACTGCATTGGATACATTGTGTTGATCCACAAAGAACTGGTTTTGTAATCTTTACCTTTGGTGAGACGTTGATGCTGTAAATTCCTACTAAGGAATAGTCCTGTGCAGGATGCATTGTTTGTGCAGATGTTATGGGCATGTTCTTTATTTCATCACAGAGCACTCTCATTCTGAGGAACCCTGGGAGAAATTTCTGTCTGGTCTCGGGTCAGGAATAATTGAGCTTTTCCTAAGTAGTTGACCTGTGAGCATGCTGTCTCCCGGATGCCATAAATTGCACGACTGGTCAGGGTTCCCTTTTTGCACTGGTTGTATGTGAATGTGAACCCACTATAGTGAGTACTATATAGAACTTCCTGGTATGCATGGCTGTGGTATAGGCTTGGTTTAAGGTTCCAAATCCTACTTCTTTTATTCTCATCTATAGATAATTTATTTCTCCCTGACCTAATGTATATAATCTTACAACAAACCTTGAATCGTTTTTTGGAACAAGTTGAGGTATAGATACCTAGACAACGTTTATTTCCACGTTGAATCTACAAACTTTTTCATAAAACCCTGTTGCAGACTCAGCCTGCATCCTAGTAATACTCCTCTCAGCCCTGGCATTAGGAGGAAGAAACTGAGATGTTATAAATGCCTCACACAGAGCAGTCACCCTGGGAACACTGTAGGGCCCATGTGGGGACATCCAGGAGATGGAACGGTTCCCCACTGCCCCGTCCAAATGAACTAGGATGCTGTATCCATCCTACCTAATTAAAGAGCGCTTGAAAGCAGGGCCTTTTTCTTGATTTACAAACCCTCCTCCTCGTCATTTATAGTGCACTGATATGTGAAGGCAGGGAAGAGAGACACTTAAGGGAAGATGGGTTATTTCCTTATATGACATTGGTGGGGGCAAGTGTCACCTTCAGACAAGCACCTCCGCTCAGATGGCTTGTTAAGATTTCGGCAGCAGTGGATGGAACATGCTGTACTTATTGACAAGGCACTCAGCTATTATCCATGTTGGTACCAGAATTCAAGGACGGACACAGCACCACGTCTTCAGCACTTGGTAAAAGACAGTCTTGATGGTGGTTTTGATGCACATGAGACTAGGAAAATGCAATTTTATTCACACATTTATGTATGTATCCATCCATCCATTCATTCATTGACAAACAAATACTAATTGAGCACTTTGCTGAACTCTGGAAATACAAGAAAGAGCAAAATCAGCGTGGTCCTTGTCCTCATGCAAGGTGTTTTGTACAGATATAGATGTGGCCATCTGAAAGAAAAAGCAATTCCAGAAACATAAAAAAGGAAACAAAATTGAAATCCAGTTGCCCTGCCTTCATTGGCTTGAAGATTATTATTATTATTATTATTATTATTATTATTATTTTTAGAGAGAGAGAGAGTTTCTCTGTAGAGTAGACAAACTACAGTAGCACCTTAGAAGTGGAGCTCAGCCAGCGTGGTTCAGTGGACTTCTGATCTCCAGACCAAGTTTGTAGTAATTGGTTAAGGCAGCCTTAGGAATGAGTATACCTGTCATTTTCCCCACTCCTAAACCTCATCTAATCCAGGTTCCTCAGACCTCCTTCTTTACCCAGTTCATTCTATTGACTCTGCACCCATCCTCATTCCAGCCCTCCCCCTCCAGCCTAGACATCTAACCCTGCCCACACTCCAGATTCACACTCATGCTTCAGACAGGTGTCAATCCCAAAGCAGGTCACCACCCTTCCTTGTCTCCCTCTGTTCTCAATGTCCTGCCAGAGAAATAAAGAACTATGAAGATTTGGCCCCAAAAGTTCAGTGTCAACAATTAACTTGTTGCTCAGAATTAAGAATATCTCTCCATCTATTCCAGTTAGGAGCTCCCTGGTTAAGTCTTATATGAGAAGACAGAACTCACCTGCTGTAGGTTCTAACAAATTCCCAGACCCCACATCAAAACATCTCTCGTGCTTAACTTCATTTTCAGAGGAGATTTCTCACAGTTGAAAAGAACTATGCACTTAACCCTGATGGACCATTTACCCACTATTTTGTGTCTTCTGCTTTTCATGTAGAATTTCTCAGGTGAGCAATTTATGCCAACTACTTTCGTTTTTATCTTTTTCCCCAGATTTCATAACTCTGTTTTTTTTCTTCACTGTTATCTCTCTCTGATATGCTGCTGAAGAAAATTTACCTTTTCTTATCTGAGTGTTGGAAAAACTTATCAGGTGATTTTCTTGACTCTCTGCCAATGACTTCTGGGATATACATTGCTCTATTCCAAATCGCCTTTCTTCTCTATGAATTCTCCATTATCTTCCCTTTGTTGAATTTAATGAAAAAAATATAGTAGCATTGTGCTTGCCACAAAGTAGTTTTGAATAAATAATAATATTGCTACTCTTATTATTATATTTATTTTCATGGTATTTTTTTTGCTTAGTGAGAAACTCCTTTAAGAAATCTGCATTAATGCATATAGGCATAACCAATGGACATAAGACACTGGAGGGTAGGGGAGGCCGGGGGATTGTCAAGGGCGGAGAAAAAAAAAGGAGACATATGTAATACTCTTTGTAATACTTTAAGCAATAAAAAAAATTTAAAAAAGAGAGAAAAAGAAAAAGAAATCTGCATTAGAAATAGCTTCATTTCTTTCAAAGAACTGCTGTTTCTTATAGCCATACAAATGATATCAAGATTTTTCTGGCTGCCAGGAAGCTCAAAATCAAACTTGAAGTTTAATCATAGCAGCTATGGAGAACCTACTGGTTTTTTAATATATTTGATTTCTTCTTTTTCTATTTCCTAGTTCTATCTCTATCTTTCTATTTCACTGTTATTATACACTGCCTCAAATCACTTCTCCTTAAATCATAGCTTTTCACCTTCTTCTTGGTCATGGTCCCCTTGATTGAACCTCCCTCTAGAAAAATCTAGATATAAGTCCACTTCCCACCTACCCACACAATTTTGCAGCCAATTTTAGGACATTCCTGGACTTCCTGAGTCCCCCTCAGAATAAAACCCCCTGATGTAGATTTTGACTAGGTATATTAAAAGAGGGGAGGCAGGAGTAGGTAGAGCTGGAGTTGAGGTGATTCAGAGGAAATATCACAGAATCTTAGTATGGAAAGCAGCCTGTGAGGTCATCTAAAGTAACTTCCCCCGGAGAGAGCTGGTGTCCTTGCTCCAATCTACCTCCTTCTAAGTAGATAACAGGCCTCTGCTCAGCCACTCACCCCTGTATCCCTCCTCACTCACAGAACAGCCTATAGGATAGATGGCTCTCATTGGCAGAATGCTTCTCCTAGTGCAGTGGTTCTCAACCCTGGCTGCACATTAGAATCACCTGGGAATCTTTTTAAAATCCTGATTTCTGGGCTTTTCCCAGGTGATTCTAATGTGCAGCCAAGGTTGAGAACCACTGTCCTAATGCAATCAGCCACCTTATGTGTGACTCTTGATGCTTCAGTTTAGTCCATACCTTCTGTGGAATCGGCCCAGCCTGACACCCGCTTTCCAAAACTGCCCTCCCAGCTATGGAAGGCACACGCAGGGGCCATATTTACTCCGCATGGCCCCACCCACTGGCCCATAGCTGATGGAACCTGGAAGAACCCTAGAGGAAGAGGCCAATCATATTTTCCCCTGTCCCCCACCCCAATATTTGGAATGAGATTCAGGGCCACTTGTTAGTTTCTGTTATTCTTTTGAACTGGGGATAGGTAATCCTGGTGGCTGTGGGGCAGCTATCTCCGTAGATGAGAAAGTAAAGAACAAGGCAGCTTGCGGGGAGAGGTAGAGCGAAAGGTGCAGCTGACCTCAGGAAGGGACAGAGACAAAGAGGGTTATTGCTGGTTCTGGACAGCTCTCTAGTTCTGAGTTCCATTCTCCAATCTTGGCTGCTCTCGTGGATTCCATGAAATGTGCCCGTCACTTTGTAATAAACGCCCCTTTTGGTTTAAAAGGGTTGGAGTGACTTTCTGTTGAATGCAAAGAAAGTTAGTCTCCTCCTCCCCCATCTCTCCTCCCATTCCCTCTCCTGTGCCCTGCTCTCCTCTCCATAATGTTTGGGTTCTCCTGATCTTCATTTCTCTGCCTTGAGACCATCCTCGTCCTTGTTTGCCTGGCTGCAGAGAAAATCTCCCCAGTGACCTAATACTGCAGCTCTGCTTCTCTTTGGAGAATGGAACTCAGGTGTTCCATCCCACCTTCACACTCTGCAAAGCAAACACTTATTTTCCTCGTTTCCTTTAAAACCCCCCTTCCTGACCAGTCACAGAGGCCTGACATCTGTCATGGCCTCTGGCTTCTGCTTCTCCTTAGGGAATTTCACGACCCCTGCATTTTGTAATCCTCTCTCCAGCTATGTGCACAAGATCTGCCTTTCCCCTCTGAATCTCAACAGTTAAAGTGTCACTTTTGTATTTGGTTACTGGAATGTTGTCCTTACTAGCCCCTTGGCTATCTTCTGTCACTTTAAGATGCTTCCAAAAAATGATACTTCTAAAAAAGATGTTGCCCAGTCTGCATACAACCATTAAAGACTCTTGCATTCCATTAACATTCACCCAGCAATTAGCACTTTAAGCTTCTCAGGGGGTGTGTGTGCTTTGATGACACTTATGATTAGAAATGGTGGACTAATCACTATGAACTCCCCTAGTCAACTACCTTCAATGCCTCAGGATACAGTTCTAGCTCCTTAGTCTGGCAGTCAAAGTTTTTTTACATCCTGATCTCTAGCAACGTTTTTCTTTTTCAACCCTAACTACCCTAAGGGACCCTGTACTCAAGCCAGACTCTCCACTCGCATTAGGCATTCCCACCGCTGGGTTCCACATCATTCATTCATGCAACACACATTGGTTGTTGTACCAGGCACTGGAGATACTACAGTGAGGAAGACAGAGACGTCTGCTGTTGAACATGCTTTCACTCCATGCTAGCCTGGAACGTTTTCTCTCTCTGGTCCCATTCTTTTTGTACTTAATTCTACCTATCCTTCAAGATCCCACTCAAATCTAACTCTTCCCCAATCACGTCCACCTGAAATGACCTCTCTGTCTTAAACTCTTGTTTACATTTTTATTTGTACCCTGAAGTTACTACCACTTAACATCTGAATTTGAATCTGCACCTGAGTCCCCTTAAGAGGCAGCATCTTCTGCAGCTTCATTCACCCTTGGGGCCTTGCATAGAATATTAGCTCATTAAATACGTTGGATTTATTGCTGCAGCTTAGGCTTGAATTTCCTTAAAATAACCACAATTGAATGTGAATATGCATCTGTCCCTGTGGTTGACTTACATCTGAACTAGTATTTACCTTGGTTCATGCTCACTCTTAAAATTGGCCAGGTCACACATGGATGAACCTGGAGGACATTATGCTAAGTGAAATGAGCCAGTCACAAAAGGACAAATACTGTAGGATTCCACTTATATGAGGTACCTAGTGTCATAAATTCATAGAGACAGAAAGTAGAATGCTGGTTGCTAGGGGCTGGGTGGAGGAGGAAATGAGGAGTTATTGTTTAATGAAAATGAAGTTTCAGTATGGGAAGAGGAAAAAGTTCTGGAGATGAATGGTGACTGATAGTCACACAACAATGTCAATGTACTAAATGCCATGAAATTGTACACTTAAAAAGGATTAAAATGACAATTTTATGTTATGTACATTGTAACAAAATTTTAAAAAGAAACCAACCAGGCCCCAAGATGCCTGAGGGCGTGGTCTGTGTCTCCCCTCTTGGACTCCTCCCAGCGCCTCCCATTCCCAGCTCACTCAGGAGCAGGATAAACACTTGTGGAAGTGAAGTGAATGGCATTATTTCCTTGGCATTGAGTAGGAAAATTAGAAGGGGAATCTTTGAAAATACTTTAAACACTTGTCACGTTTCACCTTGCTGCCGTCTCTTCTGGATATAAGTGGAAAAAAGTGTCAACCCTCAAAGGCAACAAGAGAAGGCGTTTTCTGGGCTCAGATGAAGAAATCTACAAAATTAGGAAATAATGTTTGTGCCAGTTTGGAGGCCCTGGACAGACTCGGTTCACCTCCAAGTGATTTACCTGTGGCTCTCAATGATTATTTACTTGGCTATTCAGTTCAAGACAATCACAGGAATGTACGGCCCATAAATTAGAATAGCTATGAAACACAGTCTGCCTTTATGTAGAAACATAACTTTTGCCGGTTTTGTTCTTTTTTAAAAAATATATACAAAGGATGCCGAGACCGGTTTGGCTCAGTGGATGGAGCGTCGGCCTGCGGCCTGAGGGGTCCCGGGTTCGATTCCGGTCAGGGGCATGTACCTGGTTGTGGGCACATCCCCAGTGGGGGATGTGCAGGAGGCAGCTGGTCGATGTTTCTCTCTCATCGATGTTTCTGGCTCTCTATCTCTCTCCCTTCCTCTCTGTGGAAAATCAATAAAGTGTATTAAAAAAAAATATATATATATATATATATACAAAGGAAGAATACATTTAATATACAGGCTCAGAGTGATCACTCTGTTCTCTTTTTTTAATATCAGCTTTCATCTCGGATCTCTTGTGTGTCCTAGGTCTTTGCCCTTGTGCTTGACTATGAGCTCACGAGACGAATGTTCCCCCAAGTGCTCCCTGACTGAGCAACCCCCAGGGGGAACATGAAGACTTCTCTCACACCTTCACCCCATCCCCAAGCTCTGGCTGCCTCACTGGTTTGGGGGGAGGAGGATTTTTCATAACAGGTAAACATGGAGGCAGAGACAACTAAGCAGAACCGGGGAAAGAACTTGGATCTTGAAGCTGAGCCCACTGGCTCTGAACCCAGGTTCCATCACACTCCAGCACTGACACCAGCAGGTGACCTCATCATGCCCATCTGTAAAATGGGGCTAACAATACCCTTGGTTGAGTTATGGTGAGGAATAGAGATTATGAACAGCAGTACAAGGCCTGACATTCAACAAACAGTTGTAAAGATATCAAGATGATAGCTCTTGAGTAGTCTGCATTTGAGGGGAAGTGGAGAAGCCTAAAATTGAGCAAGCACAAAAAATCAGATGAAGGAGGCAGGGTTGATGGGAGACATTAACAGCTAGTAAGGGAAAAGGAACATTGGGGATACTAGCCAAGTCAGGAACACAGTCAAGTAAAGCTGACAATGCAGTTGCCTTTGAGAAGGATCCAAGGGTCTGTCTGAGAGCTGGGTGGGCACTAATTAATAAAAAAGCAAGACTTTTAAAGCTAGGAAGTGTGACCTGGTGGCTAGAGACAGGCACCTAAGTCTACTGCTTCTAATCCTAATGGGAAGAATACAATGCACTGACTGTGGAGGTCCAGCCCTGCTCTTACTAGCTGTGCAACCTTGAGCCAGTTACTTAACCTCTCTGTACTTTTTAATTCCTTTCTCTGGAAAATGGAGGTAATAATAGTGTCTACCTCACTCATAAGGTTGTTATGAGAATTACATAAAATGGTGATGTAGAAAAGTCTTAGAGTAGTTCCTGACACACAGTACACATGAAAAAAAGGGTTTGCTATTTTTAACATGATTTGTTCCTTTCAATATATATTTATTCAACAAATATTTATTGGTTAAGCATTGTGCTAGGGACTGTGAAGCAACTGTGAAGTGGTTTGCACAGTCCCTGCCTTATGGGACTAAAAGTTCAGCAACCAAGGATCCCTTCTGGCTCCTTGCTAATAGCTCATCCAAAATAAGGTTTTGGTGTTCATTCTCAGGACTGTGATATGAACTACAGTCCTCTTTCCTGGTTCCATTTACTTCTTGCCAAACCTGATCCTCCAGACTACAGGTAACTGAGAGTTATTGGGACAATTTATAAACAGCTTATAAAGGTTTCTGGTCAAGATGGCAGTGTAGGTGCATGTGGTACTTGAATCCTCCACCAACCACATCAAAATTACTAGTAAACTACAGAACAACCATCATTCAGAACTGCCTGGAATCTAACTGAATAGAAGTCCTACAACTAGGGATTTAAATAAGAAGTCACATCAAGGCTGGTAAGAGGGGTGGAGGCGTAGAATGGGCTGGTTCCACACCCATAGGTAGCAGATAAAAATTTGAAAGGATGTATTGGCTGTGGAAGTCCCCGCTGAGGAGCAATGGGGTCCCAACCCCACACCAGGCCCCCCAACCCAGAGTTCCAGTGCCAGGTAGTCCTCATAACTTCTATCTGTAAAAACTTGCAGGGATCATGGCTGAGGAAGACAGAGGGCTGCTGAAGTCCCAGGCAGTTCTTCCTAAAAGGCCTGCAGACTTACTCAGACTCATGACCTCTGAGCTCCAGCACTGGGGCAGCAGCTCAAAAGACACCAGGGATATGCATGAAGGAACTGAATTGTCCAGCATCAGGGAAAGAGCTGGGGAGGACAGCTTTCTGACAAAAAAAGTCCTGGCAGAAGCCATTGTTCCTTTTCTGAGGCTCCCCCTATCCCCACAGAGCCGGTAGGGAAGCGCCATACCCGAATCTCTCCTGAGTACCCTCAAGTCCATCAAAAGAAGTAGCATCCATTTGTAGATCACTCAGTAGCTTGTGCCGGGTGGCCCCAGGCAGAACACAGGCAGAGGATGACCTTGGTCTGCACCTCCTGGAAAACCCCAGAGCCAGCACACCTGGTAGACAGCTTTAGAGCACATCCAAGCACCACCCAACCATCTCTACAAGTAACACACTCAAAGGGTAGACTCAGCAGGCACCAGAGCCCCACTGAAGTAAGTCCTGTTCTGTGGGGTGGGCCCCTAGACAGCTAATCCTACATGGTCGTCATAGCCAGTCCTTGCAGCCTATTGGCCTGGGGATAAATCCCTCCCATTGACGTGCCAACAGCAATCAAGGTATAACTACAAGAAGAGGGTGGATGCAGCCCACATGGTGGGGGACACACCTGGAATACTCAGCTTGGGTAATTGGGGAGACTGTGTCACTATATCCTGCAGACCACTTACTACATAAGGGCACTCTACCAAACCCAGAAGACACAGCAGCTCTACCTAATTCATAGAAACAAACTCAGAGAGGCTGCCAAAAATGAGGAGACAAAGAAACATGTCCCACATGAAAGAATAGAAAAAGAACTACACAAAATGGAGACCAGCAATCTACTAGATACAGATTTCAAAACACTGGTTACAAGGACACTCAATGAACTTAGTGAAAACTTCAACAAAGAGATAGTAAGCATAAAAAAAAATGAAAATCATAATAAAGAACTAGTCAGAAATGAAAGATACACTAACTGAAATGAAGAACAACTTACAGGAAATCAACAGTAGAGTAGATGAAGCCAAGAATCAAATCAGCAATTTGAAATATAAGGAAGCAAAAAAAACCCTATCAAGAAAGCAAAAGGAACAAAGAATAAAAAATATGAAGACAGTGAAAGGAGCCTCTGGGGCAACTTCAAGCATACCTACGTCTGCATCATGGGGGTGCCAGAAGGAGAAAAGAGAGAGCAAAAAATTGAAAACCTATTTGAAAATATAATTACAATCTCCCTAACCTAGTGAAGGAAATAGTCATACATGTCCAGGAAGCACAGAGAATCTCAAACAAGATGAACCCAAAGAGGCCCACTCAAAGACACATCATAATCAAAATTCAAAAGGTTAAAGACAAAGAGAGATTCTTAAAGGCAGCAAGAGAAGTACCTACAACAAAAACTTTGCAGGCCAGAAGGGGATGGCAAGAATGTTCAAAGTGATGAAAAGCAAGAACCTATAACCAAGATTACTCTACCCAGAAAAGCTATCATTTCTGATGGAAGAGCTTCCCAGACAAGAAAAAAAGAACAATAAAATGTCTATAAATACAAATCTATCAACAATTGAACCTAAAACACAAAATAAACTG